>NW_027189025.1:0-12469 GCF_902806685.2 Maniola hyperantus | reverse complement strand
AATTATTTCTTCAATACTCTCTCTCTCTCTCTCTCTCTCTCTCTCTCTCTTTGTTTATTAATGTCTGTGGGTTTTCGGTAAGAAACAAATCACGGACAAAACATTGCGCAGTATCAATTTCCCAGTTAGATTATTGCAAGTTGTCAAGTGCCAAGTGGGTGACAGGCAGAGGGTGCATCGGGAAACCTATCTCAGTCACCCCATGGGTACTTCAGACGCCATTGCTTCCCACAGGATTTCTAGCTAGCTATAATATATAAGTGTATATATAAGTAAGTGCACGCGACTTCGTTCGTGTGCAATTGCGTTTTTAAAAATCCCGTGGAAACTCTTTGATTTTCTGGGATGAAAAGTAACCTATGTCACTCTCCAGATCATTAATGATATCCATGCAAAATATCACGTCGATTCGTTGCTCCGTTGCGACGTGATTGAAGGACAAAATAACAAACAAATACACTTTCGCATTTATAATAAGAGTACTCATAAGGGTACTGATATAGCCAAAGCTGAAGTAAATAAACCCAACTTACAATGAATATTGAGCTTCAATTTGCTCTGTATCGTCGTGGTATTGAACTTGGAGTGCTCCGCCCTGCAAGTGAGCACCGTCCCATTGTGCTCCTTCAATGGCGACCATTGCAGAAGCGACAGGGTCTCGTTGCGATCTTCTAAGTCCTGGGAAATATTCCATGTATATTTATTCACATACAATGTTAGCCCTTCTATTTCGTGCTTCTATTAGACTGATTATGCCATCTAGTGTCGCTACTAGATGGCATAAACTACTTGACTGACTGAGACTGGGTCTCGTGATCTAAGCTAGTAAAATATATAAGTACTAGCTACGTCTAAGCTAACTATCTTCTAAGTCCTGGGAAATATTCTATGTATATATATTTTTTTCTTATTTTGTTTATTTGAAAGTAATCAACAGCGTAAATACATAATTATTATTTAAATTTAAATCTAGTTATAACAGAAGGCCAAAAGAGATTACTTAAAATTATAATTAAAACTATTTTTAACAGAATAGATTTAGAATAAATGTAGGTATATACAATAATAAAATTACAACAGTATGTGTGTATGCTTGTGTGTGTGTGTATGCGTGTGTGCTTTTGTGTGTGTGTGTGTGTGTATTTTATTTTTATTTATTCACATACAAGTTAGCCGTTCAATTAGACTGTTTATGCCATCTAGTGGCGCTACTAGATGGCATAAACATTCGCTTCAGTACTGAGTGAACATACATAATATTATCACAAATTTCGTCACTGGCAGCAAGCGAGTCGTAGCTTAGTGGTCAGTGTTTTTTTTTTTTTTTAATGTATGTTTCGCTGGCAATCCTCCGACATGGTTATCGGAGACTTTGTATAGCTTAACACGGCATTTTTTTTTAATATCTTTTTCTTTTTAGATTGTCATGAAACAGGTTCTTTTTTTTGTACTGTGACGTGTGAGTGTCGGACGCGATCCCAGGAGACGCTTATTCGATCCCTGCCGGTCCGCAATTTTGATGTGTATTAAAAATTCGTTACAAATTCCTTGAAGTGTAGGTAAAACAATATAAAAATCCATACTAATATTATAAATGCGAAAGTGTGGCTGTCTGTCTGTCTGTCTGTCTGTCTGCTAGCTTTTCACGGCTCAATTGTTTAACCGATTTTGACGAAATTTGGTACAGAGATAGCTTGCATCCCGGGGAAGGACATAGGCTACTTTTTATCCCGGAAAATCAAGGAGTTCCCACGGGATTAAAAAAAACCTAAATCCACGCGGACGAAGTCGCGGGCATCATCTAGTTATAAAATAAAGTTAGTCCATGACTGCAAGTTCATCTGGTGGTAAGTGATGATACAGTCTAAAATGGAAGTGGGCAACTATACTTTCGTGAGTAAAATTAGAGGTGTAATAGCGGCCTGAGGCAAGTACTCGATGGAAACATCCATTTCACAAGTTAAGCCAAGGGTGAATCGGTAACACACTAGGTGAAATTAATTAAGGGATGTTAACGCTTAGCCGGGTGCTGAGGCTTAGCGGGATCTTCCGGCAAAGTGTTAAATTTCAGGGTTATAAACTTGTAGTTAAAATTCATTGGCGAATTAACTGGGGTCAAATTACTGTAGCACGACTAATTAATTTTCCTTTTAATTTTATGTTGAGAAGTTTCATACAACACTAGCTTATGCTCGCGACTTCATCCGCGTGTCCGCGACCTCTCGCGTATTATGTACTACTATGTAACTACAATTTCGGTACATCTTTTTCTATATATATATAAAAATGAATCGCTGAATGTGTTGCTAATCGCAAATCTCGAGAACAGCTGAACCGATTTCGCTAATTATTTTTTTATAATATTCCTTGAAGTACGAGGATGGTTCTTACGGAGAGAAAAATTTAAAAAAAAATCCTGAAAAAGAATCTACTGTTAGGCGGTAGGAAGTTCGCCGGGGCAGCTAGCGAAAAATAAAAATAAAAAGGTGACAGAATTTGAAATATTGCAATAATATTTTCCCCTTACCTGCTGTTTTGTAATTGAATCTAGCTTTTTGCCACCAAGCCACCACGTGATAATGGCGGGTGGCCTCGCTCCCGTCGATTTACACCACAGCTCGGCCTGTCTGCCCACTGATAACGGTTGCTCTCTTGACAAGATCTCTACGGAGAGCGGCCTCACTGGGGAAAGAAAACAATTGTTAGTATAACGCCTTTTCTTGGTCCTTTGTCTAATAAAATTGGTTGAACGGATATTGATGCTTATGTACGGTTCTATCCTAAACGCGGAATCTTTACATACTATAAAAAAGTCGCTTACCCTCGTCCCTTTGTACAGTAGGTACGAGGCAGAAAATAATGTACATCGGCCTTTAGAATGACATTTCGGCTTTGTAGAGCTTTGTCTGTGTCACTCATACCTATGTATATGACGTTTTGTCGGTCTCAACGACAAAGACAATGGTCTACGAATCCGCTGTCTCCTTCGAAAGGTAGATTTACATTATTTTCTGCCGCGTAGGTACTGTAGGTACGCTTAGATCTTTTAACTGCGCAAGGCAAAGAAGACTAAAACATTTTGTTGCCTGCAACTCGTTTTCACCAGGTTATTATATATACCTTCCTTTTATACCTTCAAATTTATGTTTAAAGTCATACTAGAATTTTATGAGCTTGATAAAACACGATTTCTATTCGTAATAGCTGTCCAATTAGCCAATAGCTGGCTCAACGCCACTTTGCCTTCTTAGCACCTTTATTATATAAAGCGATTGATAGGAAAACCACAATTAATAATATTAACAACTACTCGGCAAAAACAAAAATAATTTCCTACCTCAAGAACCTTAGTCATGTGAGTATTGAAGAACTTTTAAGCGCACACCACATTTCTACGTAAAAATAATATACACAATTACTTACACACACACACACACACACACACACGCACACACACACACGCACATACACACACACACACACACACACACACACACACACACACACACACACATACGCATATACAGACGCCACGTGAATTTTTATTTTTGCTATTTTATTTTACTTATTTATCTTATTTTCTATTTTATATCTTATTATTAAGTAATAGTTAGATACTCAATAATTGTATTGTAAATTAAAAAAGCTTATGTAACAGGGAAGGCACTGGCTCCTATGATACAGTTTATACTTCTTTGGGAACCAGTGGTCAAAGTCTTATGTGTCAAATCTTTTTTGCAAATAACGATATATTTATTATTATTAATTGCTACACGGTTTCAACTTTCAGCCTTGTCAGTTTCCTATTAGCAGTCGAACCGTCGAGCTATATGCTCATAGAAACCGAAAAGTAATACCACTTCCAGCTACAAAGTCGTATGACGTATCACTTACGATGAACAAGTTGATTACTAAAAACTACGGCTGAGTTTGTTGTGGGCTCTTCTCAGACCTGGGCGCGTTTGGAACCCTCGTAGCTTTAGTTTTAAGTTTGCGTAATAATTATCACCACATCTGACCATCAAAAAGAGTTATTAATTACCTATTTTGAATAAATCATTTGACTTTGACTTTGACTTTGACTATTTTCCAAAATAAATGATTATATGCAATTTAAATAAACGAAAATGGAGAGAAAACCCTAGAAACAGTTTATTTAAAATTTGAATTCGCCAACTTCATTCTTTTTAAAACATTGTAATTTTCAAACGTACCTAGTTCTGTGAGAAAATTTAAATTTTTTCCCACTTTACACACAGAGTTGCGAGTTCACTCAGTCGTCTTAATTTTCACAAAAGATCAAAAAGTTCAGCTCAAACCCGGCGTCCGTGAATTCTGTTTTTTAAAACTCTGTAACAGACGTCTTTGTGTTATCTTTTAATAAGCATTCCGTTGATATCATTCGCAGCTTTTTTCCTTTGATTTAATTACAGAGATAAGGAGAATGTTTGACCCCGTGTTTTCTATTTAGCTACATTAAATCGGCGTCTAAAAATATTTAAGGAATTTACTGAAAGATTCAATGACAATATAGTAAGCGGAACGGCTTTGCCACTATACCGGTACTCCTACTCTACAGTGGTTGCCACGGCTGAAACCTCCCACCAGACAAACACGTGGTCTATTTACGTATAATAAGATAAATTACAGGTATTTGATATCAGATAAACAATACAAATTAAATTCAAAGCAACTCTCATATATCCGGATTCACTGAAACAACAAAAGGTTTCCTAGGGTAACAGTTAAAATATTGAGTTACTACAGAGTATATACCTATTTGAATTTATATGTCTGCTTATCGCTTAAAGTGAATGCAAAACAGTAGGCAAAAATGATTTTAAGCTTATTTCGTGTTTAACGACATATTTTAATGTAGATAACGGGTACATACCAACGGGTACGGGTACATCCGGGGACAGCTCGAACTTCATCTCTCGCAACACCGCAGTCCCGTCGTGACCACGACTCGTGCAATTGGGTTGAAATATCGACAAATAAATACTTCAAATGAATCGTGATATGTACCCTATCTACATTAAAGAAGGCAAAAATGTATCGATTTTGTACGAGTCTTATAGGCTGCATTGCATTTTTTTATTTTTATTGAGGCAGACATATTTGCTTGGTTAAGACATTGACTTTTTATTTAGATGGTCCGAGGCTCAAACCCGGCTCTAACTTTTCAGAGTTATGATACCACACGCTCAGTGGTGAAGGAAACCATCATCGTGAGAAAACCTACACGCCTGAGAGATCTCAAAATGTTCTCAAAGCTGTATGAAGTCTACATTTGGCCAGCGTGATGGACTATGGTCTAAACCTTTCTCAGTTTGAGAAGAGACTGTTCTCTGTAATGAGTTGAGATGATGATATTGATAATAATAATACATATTATAATTAACACTTTCCTAATATGACTAAGTTAAAAACATTTATTAAATTGTAAAATCTAATCTGTTTGTTTAACAAATGGATTTAATCAAAATTATGTCTCCTAGAAATAAATAAAAAATATACAGCCCGAATTTTCATCAGCAAAACTAGCAAAGTGGTAAAGAGACTCAGGATGTAGTTCAACTAGAAACTAGTATATGAAATTGAACGTTACATTTCGAATTCTCATGTTTCCAAAACCCGTAATGGCCGGAGAAAAATTGCAAGAACCAATTTCCTTTTACATCATTCGACGAATTTTATAAAAATATATCTGAGACTAGACCGTTTCATGAAAATTTCCTATTTCTCGAGGTACTGTTAGAGAGAGAGCCAGTGTGTGCCAGACCCTCGTTATTTTATAAATTTGAAAGTTCATCTGCGTATTGTCCCTAACACAGGGAGGAACGATCAGCGACTATGAACTTTGGATCATGGAAAGGTGTAAAAACCTTACGTCAAAGTGTAAAGTAATTTTTTTATATTTTCTTCGAAGTAGTATTTTTTTTATTTATTTTTTATTATCCAATCAAAATACATACAAATCAAAAGCTTAAACAAGAAACACTGAAAAAACCACAGAGGTTTGTCATGCATTGCTAGACACTTACACTTGGCAACTCCCTGCAAGACATATTTAATGTATAAAACGGGTACATACCATGATTAAATTTTTGTTGTTATTTGTCGTTAGACCACGAAACAATCTTAAAATCCCTGCAAGACGCCCTTAAAGTTTACAAAATTGTTAAAGTTTAAGGGTGTCTGGCGGAGGTTGCCACGATATTATCTTTTATCTCCCAAAACCACTATGATCTAAACTTCATAGTCACTGGGCGTTCTTCCCTGTGTTGGGGACAATACGCAGTGAAACTTTTATTTTTTATAGAGTAACGAAAGTCTAGCACGCACTGGCTCTTAGTCCATGTAAAGCAAATATTTGCACCGCTGCAATTTTCTCGCCGCCCCGCACAAAAGTTGCACCTGCTATGGCTGTTGTGTAATTTTGCCAAGTAAAACAATTACACTTGGAAACTGGAAGAAATGGAGAATATAGAGCTACTTGTGTGAAATACAATTTAATGCATATTGTAATAAAATAGCGTTACGTAGATGACATTTTGAGTCTCTATATCATTATCTATCTTCTATATATATAAAATTCAAAGTGCTGACTGACTGACTGACATATATTATATCAACGCACAGTCTAAACCGCTGGTCCTAAAGACATGAAATTTGGAGGGTCTATTCTTTGTAAAGAGTAGGTATCCACTAAGAAAGGATTTTTGGAAATTCCACCTCTAAGTGGGTTAAATGGGGGATGGAAATTTGTATGAAAGTTCGTCATTTTTCAAATTATATGTATGAAAATTGGTATTTGGGTTTTCGGTCACAAATGAAGAAATACGTGTTTCAGGATTTTTGGAAAATTCGCCCATAAGGGTGGTAAAATAGGGGGTGAAAGTTTGTATGGAAAAGTTTTAATTATTGATATTATTAACTTGAGATTTGGAAAGTACGTTTTTTCTTGAGGTTAGGTGTCAGCTAAGAAACGGCTATGAGAAAATGCCGCACTTGGCCGCTTTTTATTTTCCATGTGAACTCTATAAGTAGTTTTGAAATAAATTGGACCGTAAATTCGACAGCTATTTTTATTCATTGGATTCCAACGTCTAGACAAAAACAACGGCTTTCCATTTGGCCGTGGCTGGACCACCTCCCGGCCGTATACATTCATTAAGTG
This sequence comes from Maniola hyperantus, assembly GCF_902806685.2. Taxonomy (NCBI): domain Eukaryota; kingdom Metazoa; phylum Arthropoda; class Insecta; order Lepidoptera; family Nymphalidae; genus Maniola; species Maniola hyperantus. Next base: position 5,286 of record NW_027189025.1, on the reverse strand, counting down.
CCTAATGCGTCCCAGATTTCGGAGTGGCTCTCTAAAAATGAACCCACTTTTTCATTGTTCGAAATAATCCTAGGTTTTTTAGTTACTATACCTTTTATCTTGATATAAATAGTGGTGTAAAGGTTAAGAAGCGTTTTGATTTAGGGTTTTTGCTTGGCTTTTTTTTTCAAAGTTTGTTGTATTTTTTTCTAATTTGCATACCAGGAAAGGTACGATGCAGCCCTAGTGGAGCTTATAAGATGACGTATTACTATTAATTTGAGAGTAAGTGCAGTTACGCACTCATTCCAACGTCTAGACAAAAACCACGGCTTTTCCATTTGACCGTGGCAGGAACACCTGACCGTATACATTCATTAAGTGCCTAATGCGTCCCAGATTTCGGAGTGCCCCTCTAAAAGTGAACCCGCTTTTTCATTGTTCGGAATAATCCTAGGTTTTTTAGTTACTATACCTTTTATCTTGATATAAATAGTGGTGTAAAGGTTAAGAAGCGTTTTGATTTAGGGTTTTTGCTTGGTTTTTTTTTCAAAGTTTGTTGTATTTTTTTCTAATTTGCATACCAGGAAAGGTACGATGCAGCCCTAGTGGAGCTTATAAGATGACGTATTACTATTAATTTGAGAGTAAGTGCGGTTACGCACTCATTCCAACGTCTAGACAAAAACCACGGCTTTTCCATTTGACCGTGGCAGGAACACCTGACCGTATACATTCATTAAGTGCCTAATGCGTCCCAGATTTCGGAGTGCCCCTCTAAAAGTGAACCCGCTTTTTCATTGTTCGGAATAATCCTAGGTTTTTTAGTTACTATACCTTTTATCTTGATATAAATAGTGGTGTAAAGGTTAAGAAGCGTTTTGATTTAGGGTTTTTGCTTGGTTTTTTTTTTCAAAGTTTGTTGTATTTTTTTCTAATTTGCATACCAGGAAAGGTACGATGCAGCCCTAGTGGAGCTTATAAGATGACGTATTACTATTAATTTGAGAGTAAGTGCAGTTACGCACTCATTCCAACGTCTAGACAAGAACCACGGCTTTTCCATTTGACCGTGGCAGGAACACCTGACCGTATACATTCATTAAGTGCCTAATGCGTCCCAGATTTCGGAGTGCCCCTCTAACAGTGAACCCGCTTTTTCATTGTTCGGAATAATCCTAGGTTTTTTAGTTACTATACCTTTTATCTTGGTATAAATAGTGTTTTAAAGGTTAAAAAGTATTTTGATTTAGAGTTTTGGCTTGGTTTATTTTGACAAAACATCATATAGGTATGAGTGACAGAGACAACGCTCTCTTTACAAAGGCGATATCTCATTGTAAAGGCCGTAGGTACATTACTTTATGCCGCGTACTGTAACTCCTTTGACGACCTCCCTGGCGCAGTTGTGAGCGTTGTGGTCTTAATAGTGGGAGGTCCCGGGTTCGATTCCTGGCAGGGGTTTGGAATTTTATAATTTCTAAATTTCTGGTCTGGTCTGGTGGGAGGCTTCGGCCGTGGCTAGTTACCACCCTACCGGCAAAGCTGTGCCGCCAAGCGATTTAGCGTTCCGGTATGATGCCGTGTAGAAACCAAAGGGGTATGTATGGGTTTAATAAAAACTGCGATACCCCTTCCAGGTTAGCCCGCTATCATCTTAGACTGCATCATCACTTACCACCAGGTAAGATTGCAGTCAAGGGCTAACTTGTATCTGAATTAAAAAATAAAAAAACTAGTTTAAAAAGAAAACTTTTACTTACGATACAAATCAACACGCACTGTAGCACGTTGCGGGGGCGACAACAAGGTGTTGTCGGCTGTACAAGTGTACACGGAGGACAAGTGCGCCCTCGTAGCGTTTGAGATCGAGAGGGTCAACGACCTGCTGCTTCCTGCGGGCTGCAGCTCCCCCGCGCCCAGGGTTGACAGCACCGTGTCGCCTTGCAGCCATTGTACTCGCGGCGTAGGGTTACCTGAATGGAAAAATATAACAAGTGAAAATTTCTGCACACATTTTTAGGGTTCCGTACCTCAAATGGAAACATGGAACCCTTATCGGATCACTTTGAATAAATAAATAAATAAATCATTTATTGTTCCAAAGCGTTGGTACGAGTATAAGAATATTTTTCCGACATATTATCGCGACAAAAGACTTGTTTATAGTATTTAAATTTTAAATACTTATCTAGAATTTATTTCTTAGTAGGTCAGTAGGTAGAAGAATTTATAACAGTTTGTACTAGGTATTTAAACTTTAAATAGTACAAAATCATTATCATTACTTTGTTGTCTGTCTGTCTGTCTATCAAGAAACCTGCAGGGTACTTCCCGTTGACCTAAAATCATGAAATTTGGCAGGAAGTTAGGTCTTATAGCAGACATGTGGGAAAAAATCTGAAATCTGTGAATTTGTGGTTACATCACACAAAAAAAATTAAATTGTGCTCATGAAATAATAATTAGTATTTTCAATTTTCAAAGTAAGATAACTATTTCTAGTGTATCATAATTATGAAAGGGCTTCATTTGTGTATTTTTTTAGATTTTTATTTCTTTTTACGCATAATAGTTTTTGATTTATCGTGCAAAATGTCTAAAAAATACGACTGTTGTACGGAACCCTCGTTGCGCGATCCTGACTCGCACTTGGCCGGGTTTTTTCGACAAAGGTTGTCTGGGAAAGATTGTTTTAGATATAAGACCAAATTTGTGTGCTGCATTTATTAGGTTAAGTTTCTGACTGTCTAAATAAAGGAATGTAATGTTTTCAGGGTTCATGTATGTGAGTTTCTTTATTCCACCATAACTTCTAAATGTCTGAACTATTTTGGATGTGATGATGTATGACAGATCATTTTACAATTTTTTCCTTTCATTTAACTATGATTAAGAATAGCTAAGATAATTTAGATTTCTTTTATTTGATGACGAGCAAACCCTTGACTGATGGTGATTGCTGATCAAGTCTAAAATGGTAGCTAAACTTAAATAGGTGTAGTAGTTCCCATTACCTCACACCTCTAGCCAGTTTTTTAACAGCTTTATATGGGAAAGCTAGGTCAGTAGCATTCCATTAAACCCGAGATTTATATCTTTCATGTTATCTCGACATACAACCTCCAAAATTGATCCAGCCGTGAATCGAACCCAAAACCTTTAATAATAAAGAATCACATAGAACAACTGCATACAATACACTCAAAAGCTATCAGATTTTCGAATGGATTTAAAACTCATACAATAAATCTTTTCCCATACCTACCGTATTTCAATCATTTTAACGCGATTCTTTCAGGTACAAAAATTAATTCGAATCGAATGCCACATACAATGAAACTCAAATATAAAAATGGATGAAGCAATAAAACCTGGATCGAACAATTCACGTCAAGCTGATTCACGTATAACTTGCCTGAACAAAGATTTTTGTGAAGAATAAAATAATATTATTATAAATCAGCCAATTCGGTCAAAATATTGACTTTGAATCGAACCTGGGAAGATTCGATTCCAAGCTGCAGTACGTGGCAGAAAGTAATGTACATTGACCTTTAGAATGACATTTCGGCTTTGTAGAGCGTTTTCTCTGTCATTCATACCTAAATGACGTTTTGTCAGTCTCAACGATAGAGACAATGCTCTACAAATCTGCTAACTCCTTCTAAAGGTCGATGTACATTATTTTCTGCCTCGTACTATACTCTTAGTTGGAGGGAAAGGGGAATATTATTCATTTAACATGGCTAATATTCTTTTTTTTTAAATATATACATATACCTGCATACATTATATTACATAGTTATCATACGAATAGGCGTGACCACCCCTGTACTAGTTAACATTGTATTACAGTGGGTTGACTTCCCCCATTCTCAAGTACTTAATTAAAAGTGTTAGTATGGTAACAAACATCATGGTATATACAAACATAAAAAGTCGAACAAATGACCTTCCTACATTAAAAACCGGTCAAGTGCGAGTCAGGCTCGCGCAATGAGGGTTCCGTACTACAGTCGTATTTTTTCGACATTTTGCACGATAATTCAAAAACTATGGTGCATAAAAATAAAGAAAAATCTGTTTTAGAATCCACAGATGAAGCCTTTTCATATGATACCCCACTTGATATAGCAATCTTACTTTGATAATTAAAATACTAATTATTAGTTCATGACCACAATTTAATTTTTTTTGTGTGATGTAACCACGAATTCACGGTTTTCAGATTTTTCCCTAATGTCTGCTATAAGACCTACCTACCTGCCAAATTTCATGACTCTAGGTCAACGGGAAGTACCCTTCAGGTTTCTTGACAGCCCGACAGACAGACAGACAACAAAGTGATCCTATAAGGGTTTCGTTTTTCCTTTTGAGTCACGGAACCCTAAAAATTGAACTTTTATTAAAAAACGTCACACAGACTGTTTAACCCGCTCAAACTCCACATTCACACGCCAATGAAAAAGAAATCCCAAATAAAAAGGCTGGAGCCAATAAAACCTGAAGCTTACATTACATAAACAATCCTTCGCATCTAGTTGATTGATGTATTACTTATTCAAAAAGTAATTCCTGCTAAGTATATATAACTCCTCATTTATTTCCTCGTTTCAATCTCTTTACGGTGATCGCACACTGTGAAAAAACCTCCGGAGTTTTCCGAACCACTAGACTATCACAGCTTTTGCTAATCTGATATAACTGGTGAGAAATCAGGCGCAGGAACAGGATCTTTGAGGCAAGGATGTATATCTAACACTGCTAAACTCCGGGTTGCTACTAGGAACTGCATAACAGGAAAACGTAATAAATTTTTGGCCTGACCTAAGTCTCAAACCCGAGACCCTATAATCTACAGCCAAACAAACTAGGCACTAGACTAAAGGATCAGTAAAGTGGTCAGTGAAGCTTACGTCATCGCTAGCTTGCTGACCTCATCTACTATGAGTCCGATGCAGACAACTCGTGCAGTCACAAAATCAAATTGCACCAGATGACTCGTGCAGTCACAAAATACAAGTCAAATGTCTTTAGTTCTTTGCGTATCTTGCAAGTTGTGTTGTGGTATGCGATCATCTTTATACGGAGACGAACTGACAAATGTTTGGAGTAACAGGAAATACAGAGGGATTTCATTAAATTATCCTCATTCAAATGCGACCTAAGCCGAAAATAAAAAGTATTGAAAATAATTATCGATATTTGAGGATTATTTGCAAATATTTGAATAAACCGAAAATGTTAGATTTACTATAGGTATATTTTCCTTTAATTGATATTATATTTACTCAATAAATGGAT
>NW_027189024.1:0-13622 GCF_902806685.2 Maniola hyperantus | reverse complement strand
ACTTGATATAGTTATCTTACTTAGAAAATTGAAATAGGTACTAATTGAGGCCTATAAAATCAAAGGTAGCTAAACGCCATAATGTCGTAAAATGAGTTAACTATGGCGCCATCTAGTTTAGTTAGTTGGGCACGCTTTAGTGTTTTCATTTTACTAACAAATGCAGCTAAATCCCTAGCAAATTCAGTTCAAAAATCGATACTGGCATCAAAGATAGCTACATGCCAACCAGTAAGAATCAAATACAGCTTAGAGTTACGCCTGCCAATCAGAGAGCAAGATTTCGGAAAAACAACATGGCTGCCCCATACAATTCATGCGAATGTGTCGTCCAGTTTTTAGCGTTATTCTTGTGTTTCTATTGAATTACGTGACAATTCTTTTGCTATTATTCGAATTTGGATATCCATGGAGGTTCCTGTAACAAGAGCAAGTGCGGGCAAGGCTCGTAAAAGAACGAGAAACCCCGAGAATTGGAAAGCTAATATTGCTAAGAAAAAAGGTTAGTGATGTGCATACACGTTTTTTACGTTTCAAATACCAACTATTAGAATATCATGATAATACTGCAATAAAAAAATACGCTTAACCATTTTAATAATCTATTTTAACCAACTTCCAAAAAGGAGGTGGTTCTCAATTCGCCCGTTTTTGTGGTGGTCCCATAAAAATTTCTGAATTGAACTCCTCAATCCTGATGCTGCAGGGTTAGGTTAGGTTAGTTAGTTTTTAATATTCTCATAGCCCAAGAGCCAAGAAAACTCTTTTAGTTTACAATAAATATTATTGTCCTTGGTGATGAAGGCCCAACATTTGAAATCACTGCCCTCGTCGCCGAGTTTGGCCAACGGAAAATTGAAACGTTACAAAGACACGATGCTCTCTTAAACTATAGAATTTTTTAAATTTTCAGGTACATGCCAAAGAAAGCACCCGAACGAATAATCTGCTCACATAAAAATAAACATCTAAAATGTTCAAGTTTAACAATGACTGATATTATGAATTTTCACAGTTCGTTTTATTCCTCAAATAAACGGAGTGAACAAGATGCTTTGATACTGAAGTGCTGTAAAACGCAGAAGGTAAAAAGAAGGCGTCCTACCAAAAGCATAAGATTGGGTAGAGATTTTAATATAAAGTATAGCGTTTTTAGACCTCGCAATGATTGTGTTCCTGTTTGCCAAAAAGCGTTCCTGAATATTCTTGGCATAACAAAATATCGTGTAGAGTATGCTTTGAAACATTTATTTCATACAGGGGAAATTGCCAGGGAAAGACGAGGGGGTAATCGTAAGATAAATAAATTTAAAGAGCAGAAGGAGTCCATTATACGTTATATTATCAAACTAAAATGCATTGAATCGCATTATTGTCGATCATCCTCTCAAGAACGCAAATACCTATCTAGTGACTTGAGTATAAACAAGCTGTACAAAATGTTTAGAGACGAAAATCCTGTATCTCCTGTTAAACAATCATACTTCCGCCATATTTTTAATAGAGAATTTAATTTAGGTTTCGGTACCCCTAACACTGACGCATGCTCAACTTGTATTGAATTGAATGAGAGAATCAAAAAAGAAAACGATCGAATCAAGAAAAATGAGTTGATGACTGCACTGAGAGTGCATAAATTACGAGCAAAGGCGTTCTTCAAAATGCTGCAGGAGCAAAAAGACGATATGATAACCTTCTCGTTTGACTGCCAGAAAAACAGTCCACTACCTCGAATTCCAGACCAAAGTGCTTATTACAGTCGCCAATTTTACTTATATAATTTTACTATTGTGCAAGGATCCTCTAAAGACAAGCTTAATAAGAACACAACCTTTGCGTACACCTGGACAGAAAACGAATTCGGTAAGACAGCTAATCAAATAGCATCAGCTGTCTATGATCGGTTAAATAAAACCAATTTATCAGGGATCACTATAATACGCTTATTTGCCGATGGCTGTGGTGGGCAAAACAAAAATAGCATAATGCTAAGCATGCTATCTCAATGGTTATTAAAAAATGTATCTGTAAAACGTATAGAAATAATATTTCCTGTAACAGGGCATAGTTTTATGCCCCCGGACAGAGTCTTCGGCAACATAGAAAAGGTTCTAAAGAAACGAGAAGTAATCATCCAACCAGAAGAATATTGCGACATCATTTCAAGTAATGCGACGGTCACGAATCTAAAGGATATTATTATATTAGACTTCAAAAGAGCCACTCAAGAGGTTTTTAAACCGACAGCGAAATGGCCATTCAAAATAACCGAATGTAAAAGATTCATTATAAAAAGATCGAAGATCTCAGGAAACACACTTATCCGTGGTGAACCGTTTTATTATTCAGATATAAATAAAGCCTTTAATGTCTGCAAAACTGGCAAAAATACAAGCATGCTTCAACCTACCACCATTTCAACGGGAGTGCCTGTGGCCCAGGCAAAAATAACCGATGTTGAGAAATTGTTGGCAAAACACTTTGGATTAGAATGGCAAAAAAGAGAAGACTTACAATTTTACTTAGATATAATTAGAGGGCCATTTGTTGAAGGAAATCAAGATTTAGAAGAAAGTTTTTGTGAAGGGATAGCAGAAGAATCACCAGTCTTAAGAATATAATAAGGATAAAAGAATAAAAGCAATTATTTCACTTCATTGAAAATTTATTAAAATGTGTAATAAAATAATATACTTAGTTGTTTTTACTTTATCGAATGTTTATGAACATCACTAATCCGAAGCCGCCATTTTGAGTTCAAAATGGCGGCTGTCATTATCAAACTCAGCTATATCCAGTTACTCAGAATCAAATACAGCAATGTCCTAAAGTTGGAATCAATGACAGCTAAATGCAATTTTATTTTCACTCAGTACTCAAATATAAAAGGAGTTTTATTTTTTAAAATTCAGATTATTATTAATATTCTCATTCTTTATAAATCTGTTTTAAAATAAAGAACATCGTAGCTACCTGAACAAAGTTATCGATTTTTGTAGCTTACTGAATATTTGACAGACTTGGATTTAGCTGCCTTTGATTTTATAGGCCTCAATTATTAGTTTATGACCACAATTTAATTTTTTTTATGTGATGTAACCACAAATTCACGGTTTTCAGATTTTTCCCCGAATGTCAGCTATAAGATCTACCTACCTGCCAAATTTCATGATTCTAGGTCAAAGATAAGTACTCTGTAGGTTTCTTGACAGACAGACAACAAAGTGATCCTATAAGGGTTCCGTTTTTCCTTTTGAGGTACGGAACCCTAAAAATGAATCGCTGAATGTGTTGCTGATTGCAAATCTCGAGAACAGCTGAACCGATTTCGCTATTTCTTTTTATAATATTCCTTGAAGTACGAGGATGGTTTTTACGGAGAGAAAAATTTAATTCAACCTCCCCTCTCTCTCTCTCCTCTATTTTCCTCTATTTATTATTACCTCTATTTTCTAAACTCCACCCGAGCCAGAGATCATTTATTACAACCCAAGCGAAGCCGAGGCGGGTCAGATACTTAGTTAAAATAATAATAATCAACAGTAGGTATTCAGTCGTTCAAATGAATTAAAGATTAAGTCTTAGAATTTCTAAGCTATTAAAATCCTTTTTAAGCAAAAATTTCTTTGATTTACTTCATTCGTTCACTTGATTACACGGAGCTATTGAAATTAAATTTTTTTATTTTTATTTTATTTTATTTATTATAGGAAAATCAACAGCGAAATAATACAATAAGTTTCTTAAATGCTAATTACAGAAGTATGGCCAATTACAGATTTTCTCGAAAAATTCACAATATATACTTAAGAGTGAGTTAAAATTATTTCATACAGAGGAACAAAATTAAAAAAAAAGAATAATTATTGGCTAAGTACATGACATAAGTGGATGAAGGAAATAAAAACATAGTATCCTTGTTTACATAGTATCCTTATTTAAAGTAGACATTTGAATTAATTCTAACATTATACCTGACTAGCTAATGCCCGCAGCTTCGGGCATCTATCTATCATCACCCCTATTTTACTCCATTAGGAGTTGAATTTTACTCCATTAGGAGTTGAATTTTCAAAAATCCTTTTAAGAAAGGGTGCCTAAGTACGTCATAAAATCCATCTGTATTCCAAATTTCAGCTCAATCCGTGCAGTGGTTTGAGCTGTGCGTTGATAGATCAGCCAATTTAGTTAGTCAGCTTTTCCTTTTATATAATACTAGCTGATGCCCGCGACGTCGTACGCGTGGATTTAGGTTCTTAAGATCCTGTGGGAACTCTCCGGAAATTTTCCGGGATAAAAAGTAGCCTATGTCCTTCCCCGGGTTGCAAGCTACCTCTGTACCAAATTTCGTCAAAATCGGTTGAACGGTTGAGCCGTGAAAAGCTAGCAGACAGACAGACAGACAGACACACTTTCGCATTTATGATATTAGTATGGATATAGATTTGATTCTTAATAATTTGATTATCAATGATTGTTATCTTATACCTAAAAGATATACGGAATTACCTTTAGGTAGGTAGCTAAAGAAGAACACGGAATTAGCAAAAGCGCACTGAGCGCAATTTTATCTATTTACAACGTTAAAAACATGAGAACGATTTTCATTACCTCGCAACGTCAAAGACAATAAATGGGTTCGCAATCGCCATTTTCTGAATGCTCCTCATTAATAAAACGGTCCAAATGAACAGCCGCTCGATTGAATTGTGAAACATTTTCGGCGAGCGTTGATTACATTTAACGACGCACGCCATTATTTCCCTTTGCTTATCCACGGAATTGTTTTTAAAGTTTACACTCACGTGAATTTTCGACGGTATAAATCATTGGTCAGACACAACGCGTTGCTGTAGCGCGATAGCACACAGCGTCAATACCGCCCGTTTTTATGGTTCCGTACCTCAAAAGGAAAAACGGAATCCTTATAGGATCACTTTGTTGTCTGTCTGTCTGTCTGTCTGTCTGTCTGTCTGTCTGTCTGTCTGTCTGTCTGTCAAGAAACCTACAGGGTACGTCCCGTTGACCTAGAATCATGAAATTTGGCAGGTAGGTGATGTCTTATAGCTGACATTTGGGGAAAAATCTGAAAACCGTGAATTTAGGGTTAGATCACACAAAAAAAATTAAATTGTGGTCATGAACTAATAATTAGTATTTTCAACTTTAAAAGTGAGTGACTATATCAAGTGGAGTATCATATGAAAGGTCTTCACCTGTACATTCTAAAACAGATTTTTATTTATTTTTACGCATCACAGTTTTTGAATTATCGTGCAAAATGTCGAAAAAATACGACTGTAGTACGGAACCCTCATTGCGCGAGCCTGACTCGCACTTGGCCGATTTTTTGCAGGATCACTGTTACCCATACCACAATACGTAGTGGCGCATGCTACACTGAGTATAGAAACGTTCACATGATTAAAACAGTGTACGTTTTTATACATCACAACAACATGTGAACGGTTCTATACCTCGTGATTTATACGCCACGACGTGTTAGATTTGTCCTGCAAATCCGTATGAAAGTGGTTTCATGTGTGTTTTAAAATTTGCTCCCTTACTGAAACCTGAAATATTACATTGCTACAACCGCATTGTAAAGATTGTTTGAATTTATGGTATTCTTGCTGCAACTGTGCACTTTAGTCAATTCGTGTCAATAGTGACAAGGGTCAGCCAATCAGATGTCATTGCAATTATCACGCTGTAAAACTGCACAAGTAGTCCAGAAATTATAAAGATCACGCGTTCTATGTTACAACTTACAATGTTCAACAATAAGGCTGGTCTGGCCAGAGCTTTATACCGTTGTTGGCGTATTTTATTTTGTTTTATGTACCTAGCTCTTTCAGCATGCTCACCTGTTTTTTATACTGTGTAAGTTGAAGTAAAATGAAAATAAAGCTGGTAGTGAAGTAAGTAAGTAGAATATTCAATAATAGCCATCAGTGTAATATTGTATTGTAATGCTTAGGAATGAATTTAAAAAATATTTTATTTACTCTCATATCTTAAAATCCTAATTATAAAATCAAAATGTGTCAAATTATTGCCTTTGTTTATTCACTAATTATACTTAAACATAAAAAAATAAATTATAACACTATTTTGATATGAAAATATTGCAAAATAATATTGTTATAAAATATATTTTTTCCATTACGAAATCCCTTGGCCGTTTCCGAGACGTATGCTATGGTTTATCTGTACTAATGTTATAAAAATGAAAGATAGTTTGTTTGTTTGTTTGCACTGATACATTTTGAAACTTCTGAAGCGACTTTTATAATTCTCTCACAAATAGAAAGCAAGGTAGTTTATCCAGAAATAACAAACATACAAACCTCTCTTCTTTCTAATATCGGTAGGTATAGATAGGTCATCTGCGGGTATACATAGTTCAATCCATGATGACGCCCCCACTCTTTGTCCAAATTGGTTACAATGCAAATGTGCTATATTCTGTTGAGTGTGAGTTCTATCGTAAGTCGTAAGGCACCGATCAGCGATGTGGGCATACACACAAGAAGATAAATTAGGTAAAGATCACTCTCCGCACCCGTGGTTTCCCCGCACGAAAAATAGTGGGGCGCGTCTTCGTCGATTGTACTATTTCTATAGGTCCTGTGTATTTTTTCAACTGAAAATATTGAAAATCAAAGTTTCACGTCTTCCGACGATGCCAACAAGAGTAAATTGCAGGAAAAAGGACACAATAACAAAGCATTTAAAGTCACACGAAAAGTTTTATTATCAATCCCGAAAGAAAGTGGAAATTTGATTTTGCTGCGATCGCAACTTCGTGTTGCCCGGACGTAATCGAGTTTTCGTTTTGTTACCTCACCCATTGATATTAAACTACCTAGATATATACAGTTTTATAGTGGTTATAATTTTATAGTGAAATTTGTAACTTTTTTTTCTTGAAAATGTTACTTAATAGGTAGGTATAATGTTTTTAATATAACTTTAAGCTAGTCTTATTTACCTATTAAATCATGCCCGCGTGGAATGGTGCCAAGAATATTGGCTGCATTTCTGCACTGGCGTTGGGCATCCAGGATGATCCATTGCGCGAAAACTAACTAACAAACTTTGTAACTTAATTATACCTATCTTTAATATGTATGACATAAATATAGTACGCGACAGTTCGAGATGGCAATCAGGGACGGAATGCCCTGCACACCCGCTCAGCCCCCGCGCTAACCCGGTGCGGGCGAGCACGGGTGACGTGCGGGTGTGCCGGCATAACAAAACGAAAATTTTCATTTTCGTTATAACAGATGGAATGTGTAGTATAGTATGTACTTACTATCTACGTAATCATATTGGATTTCGTATATCAATGTAAGTTTCTAACAGAAGATAGATTGTTATTTCACATGACAAGTAGTTTATCTCGCGCGCTTCGGGGCTGAATAACAAACGCTAATGCAAGGATGAAGCGCAGGTATGGCCCTGAGCTAACAACGCACTTTGGCTTAAGCCTTCGCAGTCTAAGATTGCAATCCAGTGGGTTTTGAGTTAAGCTAAAGCTATGATAACATATTTTTTAATAATAATAAAAATATCCCCAACTTATAGGAACTGACTTTATTCCATTTAGACAATACTTAATAAACTTCAATCTTAGTTCTAAACTATTAACTTCTTCAAGACATAATTATAAATTCTAATTTTCCCTGCTTCAAATCAATAGCTCCCGCTCTTATTGCCGCCATTTTTACCTCCCCTCATAATTCTTTTTTCAAATTCAACTGTAGGCAAAGCAATGTCGCTAACAATCGGCCATTCTGACTTCATGTCTGTCCTCAGACATTCAGGCTCAATTGAAAGAGATTCTCATTCTATCAAACTCATAGTTTTATCTTGATTTCATGATCACTAACTTTTCATTAATCAAACCACTTCTTTGGTTGAATTCGAAAAATTTCATCTTTTCTTGTCAGGGTTTCTTATTTTATCAAACTTTATATTAATTTCATAATCACCTAAACATAATTACTTAAACCAAACTATTTTTTTGGTTGATTGTTGCATTCGAAGTATTTCATCTTTTCTTGACAAGGGTTCTCATTCCATCAAACTCATAGTTTTATCTTAATCTCATAATCATCACCTTTGCTTAAACTAAACCGCTTTTTTGGTTGATTGTTGCATTCGAAGAATTTCATCTTTTCTTGGCAGGGGTTCTCATTTCATCAAACTCATACTTATATCTTAATCTCATAATCACCATCTTTACTTCAACCAAACTATTTCTTTGGTTGATTGTTGCATTCGAAGAATTTCGTCTTTTCTTGGCAGGGGTTCTCATTTCATCAAACTCATACTTATATCTTAATCTCATAATCACCATCTTTACTTCAACCAAACTATTTCTTTGGTTGATTGTTGCATTCGAAGAATTTCGTCTTTTCTTGACAAGGGTTCTCATTCCATCAAACTCATAGTTTTATCTTAATCTCATAATCATCACCTTTGCTTAAACTAAACCGCTTCTTTGGTTGATTGTTGCATTCGAAGAATTTCATCTTTTCTTGGCAGGGGTTCTCATTTGATCAAACTCATACTTATATCTTAATCTCATAATCACCATCTTTGTTTAAACCAAACCACTTCTTTGGATGATTGTTACATTCGAACAATTATTTCGTTTCGGCCATCCTTTTCTTAGAATGTCCTCATTCACACATCAGACAGACATAGACATCAGTTTAATATTCATGATCATTGTCAATGTCTAATAGTCTCAGTCTCTTATTATGATCGTCATCATATCCCCAACGTCATGACATCAGTAAAACATCCATGATCGTTCGTCAATAATGCTTATTATTACTTGTCACCTTAATTAACTATATCATTTACGCCATGACAGCCCGCTCACTAGCCTATGGTCATTCTCTTATCATCTTAATTAATTATATCATTTACGCCATGGTGGCCCGCTCACCAACTTGATGGCCGCAAACTAATAGTCTCATTCTCTTATGGTGATCGTCATCATATCCACAACGTCATGACATCAGTAAAATATCCACGATCGTTACGTCAATGATGCCTGAAAGGAACAAAATAAAAACTATTAAGCAGTATCTGAGTTCTTTAAATGTGTAAATGCAGTGTAACTTTAGAGATATACTCACTTATTATTAATTGTCATCTTTAACTAACTATATCATTTACGCCATGGCAGCCCGCTCACTAGCCTATGGTCGCAAACTTAATAGTCTCATTCTCTTATCATCTTAATCATCATTTTAATCATTATTTTAATCATCATCTTAATCATCATCTTAATTAACTATATCATTTACGCCATGGTGGCCCGCTCACCATCCTGATGGCCGCAAACTAATAGTCTCATTCTCTTATGGTGATCGTCATCATATCCACAACGTCATGACATCAGTAAAATATCCACGATCGTTACGTCAATGATGCCTGAAAGGAACAAAATAAAAACAATTAAGCAGTATCTGAGTTCTTTAAATGTGTAAATGCAGTGTAACTTAAGAGATATACTCACTTATTATTAATTGTCATCTTTAACTAACTATATCATTTACGCCATGGCAGCCCGCTCACTAGCCTATGGTCGCAAACTTAATAGTCTCATTCTCTTATCATCTTAATCATCATTTTAATCATTATTTTAATCATCATCTTAATTAACTATATCATTTACGCCATGGTGGCCCGCTCACCATCCTGATGGCCGCAAACTAATAGTCTCATTCTCTTATGGTGATCGTCATCATATCCACAACGTCATGACATCAGTAAAATATCCACGATCGTTACGTCAATGATGCCTGAAAGGAACAAAATAAAAACTATTAAGCAGTATCTGAGTTCTTTAAATGTGTAAATGCAGTGTAACTTAAGAGATATACTCACTTATTATTACTTGTCATCTTTAACTAACTATATCATTTACGCCATGGCAGCCCGCTCACTAGCCTATGGTCGCAAACTTAATAGTCTCATTCTCTTATCATCTTAATCATCATTTTAATCATTATTTTAATCATCATCTTAATTAACTATATCATTTACGCCATGGTGGCCCGCTCACCATCCTGATGGCCGCAAACTAATAGTCTCATTCTCTTATGGTGATCGTCATCATATCCACAACGTCATGACATCAGTAAAATATCCACGATCGTTACGTCAATGATGCCTGAAAGGAACAAAATAAAAACAATTAAGCAGTATCTGAGTTCTTTAAATGTGTAAATGCAGTGTAACTTAAGAGATATACTCACTTATTATTAATTGTCATCTTTAACTAACTATATCATTTACGCCATGACAGCCCGCTCACTAGCCTATGGTCGCAAACTTAATAGTCTCATTCTCTTATCATCTTAATCATCATTTTAATCATTATTTTAATCATCATCTTAATTAACTATATCATTTACGCCATGGTGGCCCGCTCACCATCCTGATGGCCGCAAACTAATAGTCTCATTCTCTTATGGTGATCGTCATCATATCCCACAACGTCATGACATCAGTAAAATATCCACGATCGTTACGTCAATGATGCCTGAAAGGAACAAAATAAAAACTATTAAGCAGTATCTGAGTTCTTTAAATGTGTAAATGCAGTGTAACTTAAGAGATATACTCACTTATTATTAATTGTCATCTTTAACTAACTATATCATTTACGCCATGGCAGCCCGCTCACTAGCCTATGGTCGCAAACTTAATAGTCTCTTTCTCTTATCATCTTAATCATCATTTTAATCGTCATTTTAATCATCATCTTAATCATCATCTTAATTAATTATATCATTTACGCCATGGTGGCCCGCTCACCAACCTGATGGCCGCAAACTAATAGTCTCATTGTCTTATCGTGATCGTCATCATATTATCCACAACGTCCTGGCAATAACATGGCACATTTTGCTATAAGTAATATCTTCTGCATATTTCAATAGCTTATAAATTTGTTTCTTGTATGACATCAATCTCTTTATCAAACTATGATCTTTAAATTGTACCGCATTTACATCTTGATCATCATTACAGATTCTTGCTGAAACAGAAATAAAAACAAAGCAGCAACAAAATCACCATTAAAAGGTGGTACATAATTTATTATTGTTAATTGTCGTGTTTTAAAAACGTTTAACTTTCAAGAGTAAAAGATTAATTTTTTTATTACGATTCCCGCGCATAATTTTTTGCGCAAATATATATTTTTTCAGATTTTTTTTTAATGTGCTGTTTAGTAATTTTTTTTAATTTTACAAAAAATTATATCACAATTAAAATATTTTAAGTCATCTACGATTCACCAGGCTGCATGGTCTACGACCTTTGCCTTTTCGAGGAACGAATCGAAATATGCATACTACACCTATACAGCTGCATTCCAATTTATGATTGATCCAAAAAGATAACAAATATGGCGATACTGATCACGTGACTTTATTTTGACTTGACCTCTAGTGATGCGCTATTGCTGAACTAACTATATTGGGAATGTGGACGTTTGAATGAATTAACTCTGATGTAAAGAATTATATTTTCATTTTATGCACTTGCAAAACTTATAAGTCCGTAAACACTATTACGAGAACGCAATATAAAATAACTTTATATATCTATTGATGGTTCGTAAACAATGGGGCCGATTCTGTTGTACACAATGCTATATTAAAATAATTTGATTTAAATAACTCGATCAATTTCCGATTCTGAACGAATTATCGATGTGTACGGTCCCTGACATTCATACATTTTCGTCTGTGGTTGCAATGTCTAAAGAAATTAAAGAATGCGAAACGTCAAACTAGCATTTTTAGTTTACTCTGTGGATCTTAATTTTGTTTTCATTTCATTTTTAATAAAAATTTTGCTTAAATCATGGATAAAAGAATGAATTTTACGTGTAGGTATATTTGATATGTTGTTCGTGGACACAAGGCATTAGTGAGTGTTTTTAAACTGTTTTATCATCGGGAAAAGTGTTAACGACGTTTATGTCACGGTGCTTTTTACTTCGAACAAAACTATGGAAATATGAACTGATATAGGTAGTTTGTACATCAACAGCTAATAATATTTGTAGTAGCAATACCAAAGATTATTTTTAATGCCGGCATAGGTACCTACTTTTTCTCTAGAATCGTTACACGTTTCGTTATACGCATATATATTTTTTTGTTAAAATAATCAAAATATACCTAGTGTATTATTTTAATAATTTCGACTGTAATATAAATTCTTATAAACATTTTATAAATCAATAAACTGATTGATTGCCTCCTAATGCCCTATTCATTTTAAAATTATTAAATTTCTACATTTTGATGAAATAATAAATCGACATTAATTAGTTTGACATCATACAACTTTTCTCACTTCCAGATTCTCCCGGGTTAGGTTATCCCATAGATTATCTACTAAGTATATTGTTATCCTATAAGTTATTGGTAGGCTCAAAAGAGCTAGAACCCAGAGCCGTAAAACCAGTAAAAAAAAGTTATCGATCTGTGGTCAATGAAGTGTAGTTAATAAATAAAGGCCTTAAAGGACTGTTATCCAGGGCCGTAAACTAAAAAAATAAATAAATAAACCTTATTTTATGTTTCACCCAGTTTTTTTTTTACCCTTTTTTTTTTTGGTCGGTGTGTTTTACTACATTTTTCATTCGGATTCGTCCAGAATTTGGACAGTAAACACTAGACACGACGTTACTGGTTTTTTTTTAAATTTAAAATGCTATGTTATACTTTATTAAGTTTAATAAAACAAAGATATTGTGATGATATTACTTTTGTTTTAAATAGTTCACACTCAACTTAGACACAAGTTTTACCTCTTTCATTGTTACTATGTTAATATTAAGCAACAACAATGAAGAGATAAACTTGTATCAAAATAACCTCGAAAAATTATAACAACAATAGGTGTAGGATAAGGGCTATATATAGCAGAACAACAGAACCATAGTTATGGGTATATCTAAGAAAATTAGTTCGTACACCAACTACTAGGAGTGCTGATTTCCTTGATGGTTTCGTATAATATTTTCCGCGAGTGATAACTCTATACCCTAATATAATACTACTCTATTGTTTATGATTCCGGACTTGTTCTCCTAAAGTCCATTTGAATATTTTAAAATATAATTATTATATATCTATGTTCTGCATTTTAGTCGAGACAAATCAAAACTCATTTAACACTCAAAGGACATAGGTACTTTACTAAACGAATAAAAATAGGTACTCACAAAATTGTGGGCGATGAGTAATCCCACTTCTGAACTAATAAAATATCCAACTTATAGGAACTGACTTTATTCCATTTAGACATACTTAATAAACTTCAATCTTAGTTCTAAACTATTACTTCTTCAAGACATAATTATAAATTCTAATTTTCCCTGCTTCAAATCAATAGCTCCCGCTCTTATTGCCGCCATTTTTACCTCCCCTCATAATTCTTTTTTCAAATTCAACTGTAGGCAAAGCAATGTCGCTAACAATAAGATGCTCGATTTTTTTTCGCATGGATTGTTTTTAACTATATTCCTTAACCAGCTACGAAATAAAATAAGCTGGCTGGTTTTTCTCGTAGAA
>NW_027189023.1:0-15156 GCF_902806685.2 Maniola hyperantus | reverse complement strand
GACAAAATTAGTCCACATACATTCACCAAATTTAAAAGCTAATAGCATGTTAAAACATAAACTTATTGCGCATAATCATAACTGTTTGCACCAACCACATAGCAACTGTAATTGTCCCACTATTGAAATAGTTAACTCGCATAAATACTTAGGATTAATAATTGACCATAAGTTCAACTGGCATGAGCACATAAAGCATGTCTGTGATAAGCTCAGAGCATTCTTGGCAAACTTATTTATAATTAGAAAGAGGTTAAATTTTAAAGTCAAATTGATGCTGTACAATGCTCTTGCCGACTCCATAATTGCTTATGGGTTGAGTAGCTATGGTCGAACCGACAAGTCGCACTTACAACATGTTTATCAGTTGCAACTAAGGATTTTAAAAACCATTGTTCCTCTAAATATTAAACTACTTGCAAAAAATAATGAAAATCTTATATTTAAGTATTGTAAAGAGATTAATATTTATGACAAAGTTCAACTTACGATCCTAAAAGAACAATTTTTTAATTTAGCCATGCAAAAGGAAGTTATTAACAAAATTCAGACACGCAAAGTAACTCAAAAAAAAACTAGTTACCATCTCTGCAAAAAATAAATATGGTGAGCGCACCAGCGCGTACATGATCCCTCGCCTAATAAATAGTTTAGATAATACTTTTAGGTCAGGACTAACCGAATTTAACTTTAAACACAAGTTAAAATCATACTTTCAAAACAAATATTAACAATTCCCATTTTTGAAAAATTAAATATAACAAATTATTATCATGTAACGCTCCCTAGTGCTAGTGCTTCTATACATAATGTATATATTATTTATGGTAGCACTATACCCAAAATCGATTAATGGACGGAATGATAAGCAACATACTAAACCTTAGTGGTTTTTTTGTTGTGTTAAAAGTATTTGTAAAATGTTCAATATTTGATAGTTAATAAAAAAAAAAAAAAAAAAAAAAATATATATTAGGAACAGCAATATTTTTTTGATAGTTGAAGCCAAGTGAAACCATTAGGTCGATTTCGGAAAACTTGCATCAATCATATCCCAATAGTTGTGATTGGTTGAAATTATGGTATACTTGTTGCAGCAATGCCTTCGGCCAATCAAAACTGTAGGCCTCAGATAAATAGACAGACTTTCGCATCACTACCCATATTATTATAAATGCGAAAGTGAGTTTGTTTGTTGGTTTCTTGGCTTGTTGGTTTGTCCTTCAATCACGTCGCAACGGAGCAACTGATCGACGTGATTTTTTGCATAGGTATTAAAGACCTAGAGAGTGGCATAGGCATAGTTCCTACGAGGTTTTCAAAAACTTAAATCCACGTGGACGAAGTCGCGGGCATCAGCTACTTAGTTTAGAATATTACTATCTATCTGTGGTCAATTTAAAGTTTCATTAACTCGTGAATCGATCACACTTTGACTCATCGTGACCTTGATCTGAACCTTCATTACACTGAGGTCAGGATATGACTCGCTCGAGTGTCTGGGTCAAGCAAATAGGGGTTAGGCATACACTGAGCAATGCCGTTACATTATCATACTTGAGTTGTTAATGTGATTTATTTATGAAAAAAATACAGTTTGCGGCCGAAAGTGATGTACATCGACGTTTAGAAGGACATATCAAATTTGTAGAGCGTTGTCTCTGTCGTTGAGACCGACAAAACGTCATATAGGAATGACTGACAGAGACTAACGCTCTACAAAGCCGATATGTCATTCTAAAGGCCGATGTACATTACTTTTGGCCGCGTACTGTAGTAGAATATTTTGTTAAGGGCCCATTTTCCTGAACTGACGAATACAGTTGATCTTTATTGTTAGTAAGTATTTGAGGAAATAAATCATCATATCATTTCTTCATCTGATATTTTTAAGGGAATATAGGTGACCTACTTGGAGGGATAATAGATCCAAGGAGTATACTAGGTGCCTACTCTCATAGATCCATGTTGACCTTAATATAATATTTCAGTAATAATATGAGTCCCATTGTTAGACACTAAATTAAATTCAACCTACGAGTATGACAAACTATGTCAACAGTGATACTGCCGTACTCAGAGTCGCTTAATCGTTAAGTACTTATGTGGTGGATCGGTTGATCAGAGACCACAGCGGGGAGGGGTGAAGTAAAACACCTTTTTCTTGTTAGGCGGACGGAAGTCCGCTCGCCTCGAGCCGTAGAGTGGAAGTGCGTCTCGAGCACTGAAAGTGCCCGCTTTTATTCGGTCGGAGGCGTTCGAAATTCCGAAACTCTTTATTGAAAAAATCATACAAAGCAAATTTGTGTGGTGGGGGTAAATATGGCTCCCAGTCTAATCTTAACAATTGAAGCGGTAACTTACAGCTATGGGAGAGTAAGTGTTACACAGTTTTGGTAGTATTTTAATAAAAATGCTTATGTTAATTATGAAAGGAGATGGCGATGCCTCTATACATTTTTAAAAGGGGGTGGCTGTTTGGCCAATGAGTAAGTATATAAAATTAGTCTTAAAATGAAAGTATTTACATTATTTCTTATGTCCTATCTAGCATCTTACAAGTAGGTATGTACAATAAGTTCTATTTAGTGTCTAAGCATGCATCTAATAAGTAAGTATCGAAAACGAGTGTTCATACAGGTTTTTCTCTTATCTTTGATTCGATATATAATTTAAATAGATTTCTACTATGGTAACAAAATAATATTACATTACACAGCATAGTCTGGGAAGAGGTCCCGCAAAGTAGATTTTAAACATTGTAGGTACATAAAAAATGGCAAAAAAAATGACCACCGCGAGCGTAGGTCTCGCAATAGTAGCGATTGTATCGAGCTATTAGCTTTTAATCTCGTAAATGTAAAAAATAGATAAAAAGTTGCCCGGCGTGAGCGCTAGTCTGGCAAAAGTAATGTTCCTAGCGAGCTGTTTCGATGTCTCGAGCCAATGGCTGTTGCAATCTTCAACAGTCTCCCCCTCGTGCGAAGATGGAATCTGGAGCACCATTATTTGCGGAAGAAGATTGTGTGATTTTCACCAGGCGGGAAGTTGATCTCTTCAGTATTCCGGCAACAGTACGGACGTCTACTATTCGGATTACTCCGTCCGGACCGGGATAAGTCTTCACGATCTCGCCTTTTGGCCAAGTACCACGTGGAAGAGAATTGTCTATGATGATGACAATGTCTCCAATGGATGGGTTGATGAATCCACCTTTGCCATTGTTATATTTTGGAGTTATGGTAGGTAGATATTCTAGAAGCCAGCGTTTCCAAAAGTGGTCGGTAAGCCTTTGTACTGTCTTCCAGGTAGTCAGCCCAACAAGTTCGCTGTCGGTAAAATCGCCCATGCGATGAGAGCCGCTTGATCGCCCGATAAGGAAGTGGTTGGGGGTCAAGCTTTCTTGCTCATCTGGATCTAGCGAGAGGTCTGTTATTGGTCTCGAGTTTATGAGATGTTCTGCTTCCAACAACAGCGTATGCAGTATTTCTTCTTTTGGGTGTCGAGTATTCAGAGTTGCAGTTAATGCAGTCTTTACTGATCGCACTAGTCTTTCCCATGCTCCGCCCATGTGGGGGGCTCCAGGAGGTATGAATTTCCATTGAATTCCTTTTTCTTCTGTTTTTTCTATCATTTTGTTGAATTCGTATCTAAGTTCTTTATCGGCTCCAATGAAGTTGGTTCCGTTATCACTGTATATGACTCTTGGCGTCCCTCGGCGTGCTATCATCATGTTGTCGGTTGACAATGATGTTGCGATTTCCAGGTGCACGGCGCGCGTCGTTAGGCATGTATATAGTGCCACCCATCGTTTATCGGTCTTTCTTCCGATAGTAATGGTTATCGGACCGAAATAGTCTACAGCTGTACACGTGAACGGATGCTGTTTCTGTTTCAGTCGTTCTATTGGTAAGTCTCCAACTGGTGCTGCAGCAGGGATAGCTTTGTGAGTTTTACACCATTGGCATTCTCTTGCTATTAATTTCACAGTGTTTCGCAAAGATGTCACGTAGAATTTTTGGCGTATCTCGTTCATCACGGTGTAGTGGTTGCCATGGTTGTACTGCTGGTGGTAGTGTTTCACTATTAGTCGAGCGATTGGGTGTTTCCCGTCGAGTATAATAGGTTTTTTGTAGGAGATCGCTATGTCTTTAGCAGCAGAAAGACGAGTTTGCAGATGCAGTATGTCATTTTCTATGACGGTGGTGAGTCTTCCAAGGCGTGATGTTTTATTGAGGCGTTTATTTTCTTGCAGAGTTTTGAGTTCAGTCTTGAAACTTTCGTTTTGGATGGCTCGGATTATCAGGTTCTCGGCCTTTTCGATGTAATCGTGTGTTAGCTTTATTCTATGCGGGGTTGCCGGTTTGTTTTGAGTTTGATTGGTCGGTGGATTTTGTCGCTTCGTCTTATCTTTATGAGGTTTCCAGCTTTTGTCTTTCGTGATGCGCTTCGTAGCGGCGGTGCTCTCGGTTTTCTTGGTAAGTGCTTTAAAGCGGTCGACGCTTTGCAAGAAGCGGGCTGTGGCTCGTAGGTATCGTGTCCATGATGAAAACCTTTTTACATCAAGTATCGGCATTTCGTTGTGATGTATTGTTGCGACTGTTTGTACTTTTTCTTCGCCCGTAGGTAATAAGGAACGGTCGCTTTTATCTTGTGGCCATTCTTCGGAATCGTATTTCAGGAATTCGGGTCCGTTGAACCATCTGTGATCGACATTGAAGTCTTTAGGTGGGTTTCTGGTGGCATCGTCGGCTACGTTATGTTTCGTAGGTACATATCTCCATTCGTTGGTTTTAGTGAGATCTTCTATTTCGGCTAGTCGGTGCGCGACGAACGTTTTGAAAGTGCGTGGGTCAGATTTGATCCATGCTAGCACCGTACGTGAGTCTGACCAGAAATATCTCCTTTTGACGGAGTTATCCATTTCGTTTTGAATGCTCGAGGCTAGGCGGCAGCCCAGCAGTGCGGCTTGGAGTTCTAGTCGCGGTATCGAAGTTGGCTTGAGCGGGGCGACTTTTGCTTTCGCCGCTATGAGTTTGACGACGACTTTGCCCTGTTCGATCGTTCTCCAGTATGTTGCAGCTGCGTAAACATTTTCGCTGGCGTCTACGAAAGTGTGTAGCTCCCCCTCGTCTTGGGAATGTGTGCATCGTGGTATGTTCAGGTCTTCTAAGCATTCTAGGGTGTTTACCCATTTTGTCCACGGTTTTATCATGTCTTCGGGTATGGGGTCGTCCCAGCTTATACCCGTGCGCCATAGGTGTTGTATAAGCGTTTTTCCTTGGATGAGGACCGGAGTGGCTAGGCCCAAAGGATCGAATACCGACATGACGGCGCTTGCTACTTCTCGCTTCGTAGGCGGCCGTAAACCGTGTATCACATCTTCCGGCGTGTTGCGGAGATTTAGGGTGAATTTCAAGGCGTCGTTGTTTATTTGCCATATCATTCCTAGAGTTTTTCCGTATTTGTCATGATCGCCAATATGTTTGTGCTCTGGTTGGTCAGTCTCTAGGTCTTTGATTGCGTCTGGGTGGTTCGATGTCCAACCTCTCAGCTCAAATCCACCGCTTTTGTGAATTTTGTCCACTTCGCGGCTCGTTTCCAAGGCTTCTTCGGGGGTTGCGAAGCTTTGTAGATAGTCATCCATGTAATGACACCTTTGTATTGCGTTCACTGCTTTTGGATGTTTTGATTTAAAGTCTTCTGCGTTCCGGTTTTTTACGTAGATCGCTGAGCAGGGCGACGATGTTGCTCCGAATATCAGGGATTTCATTCGGTACTCTTTTGGTTCCTCGCTTTCGGTCTCTCGCCAAAGAAAGCGTAGGCTGTCTCTGTCTTCTTCGCGAATTATTATTCGCAGGAACATTTCCTTTATATCGGCTGCTACAGCCGTGGGTCCTTGCCTGAACCTTAATAAGACTCCGAACAGGGATTGAAGTAGGTCGGGTCCGGCCAGTAGGGCGTCGTTTAGGCTCTTTCCGTTTGTCTTTTCGGCGGCATCAAATACAACCCTTAATTTTCCCTTTTGCGGGTGTATTACAGCGAAATGGGGTAGGTACCAGGTTCGCGGTGATGTTGGTGTTGTGGCAGCTGGTTCTGCGTATCCGTTTGCCAAAAGGTTTGTAATCTGTTTGCTGTAGTCTATTTTGAATTCTGGGTTCTTTTTAAACTTGTTTTCTATGCCGTTTAGTCGGCGCAGTGCGCTTCGGCGGTTCAATGGCATGGATTCGTTGTCTGTTTTCCACAACAGTCCACATTCAAATCTGCCTTCGGGCAATCTTCGAGTTGTTTTTTCAAGTATTGCTAGTGCTCGTTCTTCGGGATCGTTTGTTGGTTTTTTGGGTGTTATTCCTAACGAGTCCAGACTGAAGTGAGATTTGATTAGTTCGTCTATATCCTCAGTTTTTTTTTCAAAGGTGTGATTTGTGAAAAGCACTGGTTTGGGCGTTTCCGTCTTGAGCCCGTGTAGGATCCAACCCAGGCTGGTTAGCGACGCCACTGGTTTCGTTGGATCGCCTGCCTTGAGGTCCCGTGTTACTATTAGGTGCCAGTTGTCTTGGCCGATTAGTAGCGTGGGTGGCGAGCCGTCGTATATGAGTTGGTCTTCTATATCTCTGAGGTGAGGGCAGTCTTCGATGTCTTTTTTCGTTACAGATTGAGGTCTCAGATTCAGCTGGTTAATGGTGTGGGCTTGCAGGTTTTCGTAATTCCTTGAGCACAAGCCTCTTATTCTTAATTTACATTGTGAAGATTGTTCGGTCCTTATCTGGTGGCCACTGATGCCTTCGATTTGTAGGCTTCCTTTGGGGCCTGTGGCTCCTATTTGTGAGGCGACTTCTTCTAATAGTAGGGTGACTGTGGACCCTTCGTCGAGTAGGGCTGTCACTCGCGTCGACCCTTTAGGTCCGTGCAGCTCTACTGGTACGATTTTGAGAAAGGCTCGTGATGTGCCTATGTGGTTCACTGATACAATTTTATTTGTTTCCAGTTTTCTTTCCTGGTGAAGAAGCTCGTGGTGTTTCCGGCTGCAACCTTCTTTTGCGCATTGTTTCACTTTGCATGATAGATGCCTGTGGTTTGTTTTTAAGCATCTAAAACACATTTTTAATCGTTTCACCGTCTCCCATCTATCTTTCACGGGTTCTCTCAGAAAGGTGTTACATTTTGTTATGTCGTGTGCCTGTTCGCACAAGAGGCACTTTTCTTCGTCGATTGCGCAGGCGGCTAGCACTATCTTCATTTCTTCTTCGAATTCGCTGTCGTAATCGTCGTCCGACTGCTCTGACTCACTTTCTATTTGGACGACGTTGACTTTCGCCTTTCGGAATGGGCGTTTGTTGTTTTCTGGTTTTGGTCTTGAATAGCTTGGGCCAGGTTCGTCGAAGTCGTTCGACATTTTGGTTAAGAATTCGGAGAGCAGGCTGAGGGTAGGCTCTCTCTTTCTGTCTGCTCTAAACTCCTGCCATCTGAATCTGACTAGCGTATTCATCTTGTCGATGATTTTGTCGGCTATTTCGGTGGCATATAGATATTCTGTTCGGTCTAGTTGTTTGATGGTGTCCACTGCATTAAATACTGCGCTGGCGAAGGCTCCTATACCTCTCAGGTCTTCCGTCATTTTAGGTAGCTTGTGTAGTTCAGCTAGTAGTCCCTTTATGATGTATGTTGGTTGTCCGAATCGTCTTTCCAGTTCCTTCAGAATGTTGTCTGGTGTTGAACTCGTATATAAGAGTGACTTCACTGCTTCTTTGGCTTGTCCTTTGAGGGCTCTTCTTATTCTAGCTATATTCTCTATGTCCATGAAGTGTGATGCTGTGCTGGTGAAATGTTTGCTAAATGGGATCCAGTTGATGGGATCCCCGTCGAAGTATGGAAGGTCGCTCATGTAGGTTGGTGGTTTTCTAGGTGCGACTTCTATTTTGTGTTGTTGGAAGGCTTTCATTAGGTTTTCTATTCCAGCATCGTTCTCGCGAGGGGTCGTTGGGTTTTTGCTGACCCAATTGTTTACTCTCTCGATCTGTTCTGGGTCTTCCTCTTGGTCAGAGCTGTCTGCTAGTTGTGCTAGCTCTAGTCTTTTTTGGGCTAGCTCGGCCTCGATTTTTGCTGCCTCTAGTCTTTTTTCCTGGGCTTGTATGCTAGCTTGTAGTTCGGCGCGTCTGCTTACAGAGGTGCGTGAACCAGCTTTTCTTCTAGATTGTTTCTTTTCCATCGTTATAGTTTCTTCTGTGTTTTCCGTTTGGTCGGTACTGGCGGTTCGGTCGGAGTCTTCCGTGCTTTTTGTGTTGCCAGTAACGTCCGTACTGTTAGTTTGTGTTGATTCTTCCTCGGATGAGTCCTTCTTGGCCTTCTTGCTCCTTGTTTCGACGTGGCTCATCTTTGGTCTTCTTTTCCCTACGTTCCCTACGTCCCTACGTTCCCTACCTCCCTATCGGCC
The DNA here is from genome assembly GCF_902806685.2 of Maniola hyperantus. NCBI lineage: Eukaryota > Metazoa > Arthropoda > Insecta > Lepidoptera > Nymphalidae > Maniola > Maniola hyperantus. Next base: position 6,722 of record NW_027189023.1, on the reverse strand, counting down.
CTATCAGACCTGTTCGAGTGGTCCCGAGGAACACGCTCTCCCAGGGATGGAAAGTGAGGAGTGGGTAGGGGTAGGAACCGCCCAGCAGAGAGTAACACGCGGTTGGTGTGCGCAGGTAGCGAGAGGAACGCTCGACTACCCTAGTGCGGGCCCTCCAGGAGGCCACCAACTCACGTGCACCGTACTGGCGCGGTCGGACTGTTCCAGACTAACAGCCAATGAAGGCAAGCTGGCAGTATCGTCCGGTATACTGCTCCCGCCGTGAGGCGTTGACTTAACTGTCTGCCGTTTGGCACCGTTAGGTGGCAGACAGAAAAGCGCGGTAAAACCGCTTAGGGTGTTCGCTGTAAAGAAACGACCTCCCCAACAGGCTTCGCGGTCTTCAGCGGAACTCGTCGGAGCCCCACGTCAATGCACCCGCAGCGATGGGTCGATACCTTTTCTTGTACTTCGAACTGTGAAGGTCTTGCGGAGCGAAGCGATCTTCCCACGGTTGCGGTCTTCGGCGGTGCTCTTCGGAGCCCACTTCAATGCACCCGCAGCGTGTTGGATTCCTCTTCCTCTGCTTGTCGGCCTTCGAGTCTGTAGTCGACGAAACGATCTTCTCACTTGTTGCGTCTTCGGCGGCACTCTTCGGAGTCCACTTCAATGCACCGCAGCTCGTGATGGATTCCTTTTCTCAGCTAGGCAGACTTCTGGTGACGTTGACTTCTTGACGGCTCGATGTTGATTGTTGTTGCCAGCTTCTTATTATCCGGCGCTCGATGGACCATGCACTGTGGTGGATCGGTTGATCAGAGACCACAGCGGGGAGGGGTGAAGTAAAACACCTTTTTCTTGTTAGGCGGACGGAAGTCCGCTCGCCTCGAGCCGTAGAGTGGAAGTGCGTCTCGAGCATTTTTTTTGTGTTGTTTCGGATTGACTATGCTGCGTAGGCCCTATTGGCCGCTACAGCGTCACCGGGGGGGTTGGCGAGCGCGAAGCTCCGCCTGGGGGTGAGCCCTAGGGCTCGAAGAAATAATTCGAGAGGTCGGGGGGCAACGTCCTCCTAAGGGCGCCTCCTGTGAGGCTCGGACCACGGCTTAGGATGACGTTGGGATGGGTGGAGTTGTCGGTTTTGTTGGTTAGTCCGTACGCCCCCGAGGCCGTGGCGTGAGCCCACGTCCGGGTGACGTTAGAAATCGGGGACCTCGTCTTCGCCGGCGAAGACGCTGTGATGAGGTTGAATTGTGTATCCCTACGAGATAGGGTGCATTGTCGGTCATGATTTGATCGTCGGGGTCGTTAAGGACGTGCTTAGGGCGTCTTTTATCTGGGGGGTCGTTTCGGTCAGGGGTGTAAGTCGCTGCCTCAACTATTAGGGGGTTGGGGTGTCTAATGGCTTTCTCAAAATAATTTTTGGAAAGCTGTTTAAAGTAATGAGCTATTGTCGGGAGTTGGAGGTCTCTGTGGAGGTCCACGTTGCGCATGTACCACGGGGAGCCAGTGGCCGTACGCATAAACTTATTCTGTAGGACTTGGAGAGGTTTGAGAGAGGAGGGCGGCAGGTGTGCAAATGCAACACAGGCATAAGACATTATTGGGCGGATGCACGTTTTGTATAGCGTGACTTTATGTCGAAGTGACATTTTGCTCTTTGCGCAAATCATGGGGTAAAGACGGGAGAGCACATACGCTGCGTTCTTGCGGACTCTACGAATGTGCGCGGCGAAGCTCATCTTGTCATCAAAGGTTACACCCAAGTACTTGGTATTAGTTTGCCAGGGAATGGGGCGGTCGTAAAGAGTTATTTCAGTCTGTCGAAGTTTGTATTGTGATTTCCTTTTGGACTTTTGAAAGAGCACTGCTGCGCTTTTCTCCGGGTTAACCTCTATCCTCCAAAGGCGGAACCAGTGGCCTAGGCTACTGACTGCCTTTTGGAGTCGAGCTTTAACGTTCCGGTAGTTTAAGTCGGAGCTGTATAGAGCGGTGTCATCCGCGAACTGGGCTATATGAACATGAGGGGATCTGGGAATGTCGCTGGTGTACAGCGCGTACAAAAGTGGCGAGAGCAGGGAGCCCTGAGGGACTCCTGCTCGAAGAGGTCTTGGGGAGGATAGGGTTCCATCCAGACGGTAGCGGAAAGTTCGATTGGTGAGAAATTCTCGTAGTAAACGTACGAGTCTTTCGGGCACGCCTAGATGGTAAAGCTTGTAGATCAAGCCGGCGTGCCACACCTTGTCGAAGGCTTTGGCTACATCGAAGAAGAGGGCTCCCGTTGGGATGCCTCTCGTTTTGAATCGGTTGAAACCGAGAAGGATGTGCTCCGTGAGGCGGTGCACTTGATGAACACATGAGTGTCTGGTTCGAAAGCCAAATTGCTCGTCGTTGAGGAGGTTTTTCTCCTCTACGACGGACCTAAGTCGGTTGAGGATGACTTTCTCATACACCTTGCCAAGGGTGTTGAGCAAACTAATGGGGCGGTAGCTAGTAGGGAGGTTCCTAGGTTTCCCTGGCTTGGGGATGCCTATAACGGTAGCTTCTTTCCACCTGTCGGGGAAGGAGCATCCCGCCATGAGGGTGTTGAAAATGACAACCAGGAGGTTGATTAATACGTCGGGGAGTAACTTTAGAGTTTTGTTATTAATAGAGTCGGGGCCTGGGGCTTTTTTGGCGTGAAATTCTTTGATAATTTGACGAACTTCGCCGCTATTCGTCGGGAGGATTGGATCGCCACCTGGGGCGGAAGAGAAGATAGATGCTAGTTTGTTTTCGACTAGTTCTATATGGGACTTGTCTACAGAGATGGTGCTCGGGGAGCATTGGGCTTCTAAGCTATCGGCCAAGCATTCGGCCTTATCGACATCTTCAAAGGCGGGCGGTTGATTGGGACGTAAAAGCGGAGGAGTGGCCGAGACAGGGTCGGCTTTGAGAGCTCTCGCCAGGCTGTAGTAGGCTACATGCGATGGCTTGAGCTCACTCAGCTTCCTGTCCCATTGTTCGTCGCGGAGTTCGGCAAGGCGAGCCTTTACCTCCCTCTGGGCTCTCCAGAGTTCTCTCCGGTTGTCGGCGTTAGGACATGCGTCATGGGCTCTACGTTTAGCGTTTTTGATGGTGATGAGCTCTCTGGCGTCGTCCGGCAACTGTCGACGGGTGAAACCGTTCGGCATCTGTCGGGAGCAGGCGCTTAGAGCATCGCGGATATGATTAGTAAGGTGCAGTGAGGCTGCATGCGCTTCATCTAGACTACCTATAATGTCAGGAATTTGAGAGATGTGCACTGAGTCTATAGACTTAAGATGCTCTGAGAGCTTCTTGAAGTCAATGACTGTTTTGGTCGGGGGGGCCGCGGTGGGCGGGGGTCCTAGCCGCATTAGGACGGGACGGTGATCTGAACCTAGCTCGGACAGCACCTCCAAAGGACTCACCTGAAGGGCGATGTTCTTTAGAAGAGCTATATCGAGTATGTCCGGTCTGTCTGTTGAATTGTCGGTCATTGGATAACGAGTCGGTGTGTCAGGGGCTATAACTATGAAGTTAAGATCGGGGCGGTGCGTCAGTCTTTCGAGTTGGCGTCCTCGTGAGTTCGGGGAGCGGCAATTCCAACTTTGATGTTTGGCGTTAAGGTCTCCGGCCACGATAACGGAGTCTCCTAATGAGAGAAGTGCGCGGATGTCACTTTCTAACAGATCTTTCGAGGGAGAGAGATAGACGGATGCTAGTATGACCGACGGATGGCCAGTCATACTCACCTGACATATGGACGCTTCCATATTGGTTAGTTGTGGAGGATCGAGAGGAGTGCAGTGAAGAGCCCTTCTGTAGTATATAGCAGTGCCACCCTTAGCAGTGGCCCTGTCGTTTCTGACTATATTAAAATTAGCAATTCTGGGATTACTTCTACTAGGTTTCAAGAAGGTCTCTTGCACTAGGAGAATGTCGGTTTGATGTGCACATACAAACTCGCGGACTTCGTCCATTTGGTCGATAAGGCCGTTCGCGTTGTAAAACGCGACCACTAAGGAGTGAGGTTTTAATCTACCTTTGGTTGTACTATCCATTATAGGTTTTTAAGGTTGTTTATGGAGATGAGTAGACCCAAGTGTTGGGTAATGGCTGTTTTGGGATCTTCCCTGAAGGTCCGGGCGAAAATTTCCATCTCCACTATGTCAATAGAGGCGAGGACGGTTTCTATTAATTTGAGATTATCCGCAGCGTTTGCCGCTGCGGATGTATGGAGCGGTTGCTCTGGCTGGGGCTGGGGCTTAGGCGTAGACGCGGAAGCCTTGGCCGGGGCTGGTTGGGCGGGCTTAGCCGGGGCTGGTTGGGCGGGCTTGGCCGGGGGTGCCTGGGTGGGCTTGGGCGCAGGAGGGTTAGTCCTGGGAAGGGGTTTGTCCCATGCGTTGGTGGCCGGAGCCGGCGCAGGGACGAATTTTTGGGTGGGTTGGGGAGCTGCAGTAGGTTTGCGGCCGGCCGGTTTGACCCTTCGCTTTTGCTCCTTGGGGGCTTTAGGGCATCCGCGATAGTTCGCGGTATGCCCTTGAGACCTGCAAAGAACACAGCTCGGGGGCTCCTCGGTTGGTTGCTTCCTGGGGCAGTCGGAGGTGCCGTGGTCCCCTAGGCACTTTACGCACCTAGGGTGGGCGAAACAATTCCTTGCGGAATGGCCGTACATCTGGCAGCGATGGCATTGGCCCATCCTGCCGCGGTTACGGGGGGGCTCTATTTTGAGGCCAGTAAGGCGACACACTGAGGTTATATTATTAACTTTTTTACCCGCGGGGGAAAGTTCTAAAGTTACGAGCACCATCTCGTAAGGGACTTTGGTTCTAGGATGATACATCCTGTGAACCTCCAGGACTGGCAGCTCCTGGGAAAGGAGGTCTGTCTTGATGAGCTCTGTATCGAGCTCCTTCGGAAGGCCGCGAATGACTACGCGTAGAACGCGTTCGTCGGGAAGAGCGTAGGTATGGAATCCTACATTCTCTTGTCGGAGAGTCTTTGTAAGAAGGCGATGGTCGCCTGAAGTTGGGCATTGAACTTTGATGCCCACTGCGGTCGAGCGGGCACTCGTGAAGGAGATACCCTGCTGGTCTAATAGTGGCAGGATACGCTGCCAGCTCAGTTTCTCTCTAATGAAGAGAGGAGGGACTTTTTCCCTTGGCGGTTCCTCCATGGGGGAGTCTTCAGACTCCTCCTCGGAGGTCGCTTGGGAGGTTGTGGGTTGGTTACCGGGCCCTGAAGGGGCTGCAACGCCCACCTTTTTAGGTGGGTTTGCGTGCGACTTTGAGGCCTTCAGCTTTCGCTTCTGGGCCTTCGTCTGCACCGTCATGAATTCCTCTGTTTCAGAGGAGGCTGGGGACGTTTCGGAGTGAGGCTCCTTGGTCGGGATCGGTTTTTGGGCTGAAGGCCCGGCTGGGGTTTTGGAGTGAGGCTCCTTAGTGTCGGTCGGTGTCACGGTCGGGGTATCGTCCTCCATGGCCGTGGCCGAGGGAGGAGATGCCGGGGGACGGTCGTAGCGCGTAGGCGTCCGACTTGCATGTACCTTAAATTTCTTAAGGTAGTTGGGGTCTCGGGTCGCGAGGTCGGCGATGAGAGCACTCATGTCGACGTCCTTGTAGAAGGTCTGGGGGAACTCCGGGCCCTGATGGGGCCCAGGAGCGGGTTGGTCGGGGTGGTTGGGGCCCATAGTGGACCCGGTGGCGCTAAAGGTCCTCCCTGCCAAGGCAGGGAGGTGGGTACCTACGGTGTGGCCCTAATGTGAGTCCCCGCCCTTGGGTGACGGGGGTGTGAACCTATGCTGCGCTTAGACTAGTGTACTCACGGAACCTGGACCCTAGAACTACACTACACTATACACAACGCAGGAACAATCTGATGGCACTGATGATCCAAGGGCACTTGCACTTGAAACACAGGGGCGAACACGCGCGGGGGGGCTCGAGTCGGAGAGCGCATGTACAGACGTCCGCACGGGGCGGATGCCGAACACTGAAAGTGCCCGCTTTTATTCGGTCGGAGGCGTTCGAAATTCCGAAACTCTTTATTGAAAAAATCATACAAAGCAAATTTGTGTGGTGGGGGTAAATATGGCTCCCAGTCTAATCTTAACAATTGAAGCGGTAACTTACAGCTATGGGAGAGTAAGTGTTACACAGTTTTGGTAGTATTTTAATAAAAATGCTTATGTTAATTATGAAAGGAGATGGCGATGCCTCTATACATTTTTAAAAGGGGGTGGCTGTTTGCCCAATGAGTAAGTATATAAAATTAGTCTTAAAATGAAAGAATTTACATTATTTCTTATGTCCTATCTAGCATCTTACAAGTAGGTATGTACAATAAGTTCTATTTAGTATCTAAGCATGCATCTAATAAGTAAGTATCGAAAACGAGTGTTCATACAGGTTTTTCTCTTATCTTTGATTCGATATATAATTTAAATAGATTTCTACTATGGTAACAAAATAATATTACATTACACAGCATAGTCTGGGAAGAGGTCCCGCAAAGTAGATTTTAAACATTGTAGGTACATAAAAAATGGCAAAAAAAAATGACCACCGCGAGCGTAGGTCTCGCAATAGTAGCGATTGTATCGAGCTATTAGCTTTTAATCTCGTAAATGTAAAAAATAGATAAAAGTTGCCCGGCGTGAGCGCTAGTCTGGCAAAAGTAATGTTCCTAGCGAGCTGTTTCGATGTCTCGAGCCAATGGCTGTTGCAATCTTCAACAGCGACAGA
>NW_027189022.1:0-15941 GCF_902806685.2 Maniola hyperantus | reverse complement strand
AAAAAATGTTTCACTTCGTTTCACTTCGTTCCACTTCGTTCACGAAACATGCTTTAGTGATCTAGCAATGCCCAATTATAGCTTTTGCATTTCGTTCATTCGAAACATGATTTAGTGATTTTCAGTTCGGTTGCTATCTGGTTTTGTCTTGAGTCGATTTCGATCTGTTTCAGAAAGTGAATAAACATATTCATAAACAATATTTGTATGTTCACGTTACGATCGAAGCGACTCGCGTACGCCAGCAAGCAGTTTGAGCGCTAGGCGACGCGGCGCTCGTGAATCCATTAATCGAATCCACGATACGTGAATACATTATCATTGGCAGAAAGCGAGCTCTCCATCAACAAATAAAGTGTTATGTTATGCACGCTTTTATCACAACTTACGATGAGGAAAACATCGTGAGGAAACCCGCATGCTTGGATGATTATTATCTGACATGTGTTTACCCACCAACCACACTGAGCCAGCGCGGTGGATTCAGGCTCAAATCCCTATCGCTATCTGAGAGGAGGTCATTTTCCAGCAAAGGGAGTTTAAAAGGCTGTTACTTACCGTGGTAGCGAGCTCATCTCTGGGAAGGAAAAGGCGTTCTTCTGAAAAACATTAACATTGAAACACCTATTTTATATAGGTAAAGTAACATATCCAAGTTAAATTGCGAAATATTTCTTGCTAATCGGTATATTGCTGACTGAAATACGATGCATCATGTTTACTTCATTTTTGTACCTAATGTCTACCAAGTGTTTCTGCAAATAGTAATCAATACAGGGTGTAATTAGTTGGTTCCTCATTACTTCTTTTGATACTAAATTAAACAGTAAATTAATAGATAGACGTTTATTGTATAGTTTATTTATTATTTTGGTATTACGCTTTTATTCTCCAAATAGTAATACAGAAAGTTGTTTTTAACCCAAGCTGATTATAATAATAGTAAGTTACCGTAGTTACTCGAATAGGAATCGGAACTAGAACCCCATGCATTTCCGCATAGTATAGGTATAGACGAATTGAATAAGATCCTACTTATAATATTATAAATGTGAAAGTGTGGATGTTTGGATGTTTGTTACTCAATCACGCAAAAACAGCTAAACGGATTTGGATGAAATTTTAAATGAAGATAGATTATACCCTGGATTAACACATAGACTACATTTTATTTCGGAAAATTAAAGGGTTCCTGCGGGAATGAAAAAACTTAATCAACGCGGACGAAGTCGTAGGCATCATCTAGTATAATCAGATATAGGTACCTATTAGTAATTTATAACTGAAAGCTATTAGATTACATCCTGTACCTTTGTGAAGTGCAAGACAAGCATTTCGTTGAATTGTAAGTTTGAGTCTAAACGATAACTTGGGTTCCGTGTATATAAATGAACATAAATATATTCAATACAAATACTACTTATAGCCGCAGACATAATCAAGGAAAATATAATTGTATGTAGGTACCTACTACTACCTATGTCATCATCATCATCATCATGATCAACCCATCACCGGCTCACTACAGAGCACGGGTCTCCTCTCAGAGTGAGAAGGGTTTTGACCATAGTCTATCACGCTGGCCACATGCGGATTGGTAGACTTCACACACCTTTGAGAATATTATGGAGAACTCTCAGGCATGCAGGTTTCTTCACGATATTTTCCTTCACCGTTAAAGCAAGTGATATTTAATTACTTAAAATGCTCATAACTCCGAAAAGTTAGAGGTGCGTGCTCGGGATCAAACCCCAAACCTCCAATTAGAAGGCGGACGTCCAAACCACTAGGCTATCACTACCTATATACCTACTATATATATAGAAGAATTCACAAACTTGCATTTTAAAGTTTTTAAAAGTAATACTAAGATAGTGTTTTATAAATTATTTTACAACGGAACCCTAAGCAAAAACTGCAAGCATTTACGTAGAATTGCAAGTTTGAGTCTAAACGATAACTTGGGTTCCGTGTATATAAATGAACATAAATATATTCAATACAAATACTACTTATAGCCGCAGACAAAATCAAGGAAAATATAATTTTATGTAGGTACCTACTACTACCTATGTCATCATCATCATCATCATCACGATCAACCCATCACCGGCTCACTACAGAGCACGGGTCTCCTCTCAGAGTGAGAAGGGTTTTGACCATAGTCTATCACGCTGGCCACATGCGGATTGGTAGACTTCACACACCTTTGAGAACATTATGGAGAACTCTCAGGCATGCTGTTTCTTCACGATATTTTCCTTCACCGTTAAAGCAAGTGATATTTAATTACTTAAAACGCAAATAACTCTGGAAAGTTAGAGGTGCGTGCCCGAGACCGAACCCTCGACCTCCAATTAGAAGGCGGACGTCCTAACCACTAGGCTATCACTACCTATATACCTACTATATATATAGAAGAATTCACAAACTTGCATTTTAAAGTTTTTTAAAAGTAATACTAAGATAGTGTTTTATAAATTATTTTACAACGGAACCCTAAGCAAAAACTGCAAGCATTTACGTAGAATTGCAAGTTTGAGTCTAAACGATAACTTGGGTTCCGTGTATATAAATGAACATAAATATATTCAATACAAATACTACTTATAGCCGCAGACAAAATCAAGGAAAATATAATTTTATGTAGGTACCTTCTACTACCTATGTCATCATCATCATCATCATCATCATGATCAACCCATCACCGGCTCACTACAGAGCACGGGTCTCCTCTCAGAGTGAGAAGGGTTTTGACCATAGTCTATCACGCTGGCCACATGCGGATTGGTAGACTTCACACACCTTTGAGAACATTATGGAGAACTCTCAGGCATGCTGTTTCTTCACGATATTTTCCTTCACCGTTAAAGCAAGTGATATTTAATTACTTAAAACGCAAATAACTCTGGAAAGTTAGAGGTGCGGGCCCGAGACCGAACCCCCGACCTCCAATTAGAAGACGGACGTCCTAACCACTAGGCTATCACTACCTATATACCTACTATATATATATATATAGAAGAATTCACAAACTTGCATTTTAAAGTTTTTTAAAAGTAATACTAAGATAGTGTTTTATAAATTATTTTACAACGGAACCCTAAGCAAAAACTGCTTTAACGTTAGTTTCCCAATGGTAGTTACGACACATTCTGTAAAATAACAATCATATTATTATATATTTTATTTAAATTGTTTTCTAATTTTGCGACTATCAAATTTTGCATATTCAGGCAAGCGTGCGGGGAATGACCTGAAGCGGCGGAGTCCGTCTAAACGACAACTTGGGTTCCGTATGTATTATTGAACGTAAATATATTAAATAAAAATACTTAAATATAAAAACTTAAGTTTATAAAATAAAAAAGACAAAAGCAAGGAAAATATAATTTTATGTAGGTACCTACTACTACCTTTATTATCGTCATCATCATGATCGGCTCACTACAGAGCACGGGTCTCCTCTCAGAGTGAGAAGGGTTTTGACCATAGTCTATCACGCTGACCACGTGCGGATTGGTAGACTTCACACACCTTTGAGAACATTATGGAGAACTCTCAGGCATGCAGGTTTCTTCACGATGTTTTCCTTCACCGTTAAAGCAAGTGATATTTAATTACTTAAAACGCAAATAACTCTGGAAAGTTAGAGGTGCGTGCCCGAGACCGAACCCCGACCTCCAATCAGAATGCGGACGTCCTAACCACTAGGCTACCTATCGCTACCTATATACCTACTATATATATAGAAGAATTCACAAACTTGCATTTTAAAGTTTTTTAAAATTAATACTAAGATAGTGTTTTATAAATTATTTTACAACGGAACACTAAGCAAAAACTGCTTACAGTGGGTGTTATGAACGTTTATAAGCATGGTTTTCGAAAATACATCATTCATCCAACAAAGTCAACGAGTCGTGGAAGGAGTTTTCAAAGCTGAAAACTTGCAAGAGCCTGCGAGCCGCCTCTCACCTGCTACCTGCCTGATCTATCGCGCTACAGTCGTCACCATTATTCATAATGTACGTAAGTGTTAAAATCAATGTTTAACTTCAGTTTTAAAACTAGATTTAACGCAACATAGTGATAGCGTTATGAAATCAATTAGTTGATAATACCTCATTATAGTAATTATCATCATCATCATCATCATCAGCAACCCATCAACGGCTCACTACTGAGTGCAGGTCTCCTCTCAGAGAAAGGTTATAGGCCATAGTCCACCACGCCGGTCCAATGCGAATTGGCGGACTTCGAGAACTTTTTTATGTGGAACTCTCAGGTGTGCAGGTTTCCTCAGGATGTTTTCCTTCACCGTTGAAGCAAGTGATATTTAATTATCACTTAGCTTCGAAAAGTCAGAGGTGCGTGCCAGGGATTGAACTTGCGACCCGAATAGGAGACCACAGCCCTAACCACTAGGCTATCACTGCTTATAGTAATTATAAATAAATCTAATCTAAATATTTAACCGACTTCAAAAAAGGAGGAGGTTCTCAATTCGTCGGAATCTTTTTTTTTTTTACTAATTTGTTCCTTTTAGTTTTAAATTCTATTGTTTGATTTATTTTAGTAGCATTTTGTCGTCAATGCTTTTTGTACATAGCACAAGGTTTTTATACAGAATATCAGCGTTGGAAATATATTAAGATGTGTATCCAACAGATGCTGAGTAGACGACTTTTGGTTCTCATAATTATTATTTTTGTAAATTGTGTTTTTGAACCAAATAAAGATTTTATTATTATTATGAAATGTTTTGCTAATATTTTTCTTAAAGATTTTATTTTTATATTTTTTCTATTAGGTCTGATTCAGAATATGAATTTGCAGTACCACCGGCAAAGGTGAAAAAACCCAGGAAGTCTTCCACGCCTGCAAAAGTAGCCAGCAAGCAAACGAGCGAGGAACCAGCAAGGTAATATTATCATTATACTTTATTTCAGAGCGCTTATCTAACCGTTGAGCTACTACGACTTTATAGTATAACTTGTGTGTTTGCGATATTCAATATTTTAAAGCTATACGCGGTCAAGAGTTATGGGTTCGAATCCCTGTTTAGTTTAGTAAAAGCATGCTAGTTTTAATTTATAAGGTTACTAATATTTTTGTTTTATTTTTAGAAGCCGGAAAGGAAAACTTTTGGACATCTTCGGTCTGCAATCGGATGACTATGAAGGTGGTGCAGTGAAGTCGCTACCATCGTTTATAGTGAACAGGGTCGCGAACGGCGTCCAGAGACGGAGCGTGTCTACGACAGGACCATTTTATTTGGAGTTGCGCGTGTACGACCGCTGCGACGCCGAGGCTACCGAGTCGGACGAACGCTGGAAGAAAGCGCTGCTGCGTTTGGCCTGCTCGGTGGACGACGACTCGTCGCAGTGGAAAGCACTGCAGCGACTCGTAAAGGAACTGCACGAATTATTTAAGGACTCGGACCCGACATTTATGTCGGGTAACTTTAATTTTAAGAAAAGATAGAACAATTTTAATGTATACGTGTATGTGTATGTGTGTAGTACTTAGGTAATAAGGCAAATGAAGGAATAACATTATAAGAAAGGTTTTATTTTTATTAATTCATTAGTTAGGTTCCTAATAAATGGTATAAGGTTTTATTAGTTTTTTGGTTTTTCAGTTCTTTAGGTGTAAATCTAATTTTTATAAATTCATAATGCCTTTTTGTCAAGTTTGCTCAGTCGAGGTGACTAAAAAGCAGTGGATAGGTCATCTCCGCAGTAACATACACAAAAGTATCTCTATGAATGAAATAAGTAGTGGAATTGTTAAAATTTCATCTGCTTTCCAAGGTAGAATAGCTTCATATCGAATACTTGCGTTGGAGTTTGAGCAAAGTTTGCCTGAAATATTTTTAGAAAATATTAGTTCTAAACTAAAAAGTATTTTAAATTCTTCTCTTAGTAACCATGATAGTATAAAAGTTAACTTTGAATATTTTGGTACTTTTCTCTTGTTCAAAAATAATGAACAAGAAACAAAGTCTTTCGTTACAAAAAATATAGTTATTTGTAAAAACTACTCATTTGATTGCATATTTCAGACACTTATTGAGACAATTAAAAAAAAAATTCAAGAATTTGAAGAACGCGATAGTGGGTGGACTTTTTTATGCAATTCGTACTTGGAAGTAAATGTTAATAAATACGATCCATTGAATGGATCGAGCTATATTGATTTACCGCGATTGTTTAGAAATAAGAAAGCTTGTCTCAATATTAAAAATAGTGATCCGTATTGTTTTCTGTGGTCTATTGTAGCAGCGGTTTATCCCACAAGCAAAAATAGCGCTCGCACATCCTCGTATCCTCATTTTCGTGACGTTTTGAACATACAAAATATGAATTTACCTGTTACATTTGCAGATATTAAGGTATTCGAATCTAATAACTCTAATATTTCTGTTAATGTATACTCTTTAAAAAACAGTAATACGATTGTAGGTCCTATATATAGATCAGAGTTTAAGCGTAAAATAAAAGTTAATTTACTTTTGATTGACAAAGGCAATAAATCACACTACGTTCTCATAAAAAATTTACCGCGTCTCGTTGGGAGACAAGTTACAAAACACCACGCTAAACTATATTTTTGTGATGATTGCCTTCTTTTCTTTTCAACCGAAATTAATTTAAATAATCACATTTGTAGTGGTGTAGCTACAGTTTTACCAGAAAAAGGTTCTTTTGTACAATTTAAAAATTTTCAACGTAAGCAAGATGTACCCTTTGTTATTTATGCAGATTTTGAAACATTATTAAAACCAGTTCATGGTTGCGAGCCTGACCCTTGTTGTAGTTACACGGCAAAACAACAGCTACACGTTCCTGCCGCCTTTGCATATCATATTGTCTGCTCTTTTGATGAAAATCTTAATAAGTTTAGACAATACCGAGGACCTGATTGTGTGATAAAGTTCATAGAGTTTCTTTTAAAAGATGTTAAAGAAATATATTGTATTTTGAACACTGAGATACCAATTATATTTTCAGAAGAAAATGCTAAAGCTCATGCTTCCGCTTCGAAGTGCCACATCTGTAATGAGTTATTATTTTTTGATAAAGTTAGAGACCATTGTCATTTGACAGGTTGTTATCGCGGCGCAGCACATCAGTATTGTAATTTGCGTTATAGCGTTCCAAAACTATTACCAATATTTTTTCATAATTTGTCGGGTTATGATTGTCATTTATTTATAAAAGAGCTAGGCGAACTCGAAGGAAATATAAAAGTTATTCCTAAGAGTAAGGAAAGTTACATATCGTTCACAAAATTTTTAAAGATTTCTGATAGTCAGTTTGCACAAGTTAGATTTGTAGATTCTTATAAGGTTTTAAGCGCGAGCATTGCAAAATTAGTGAACGGATTAGACACCGATGACTTTATATACTTGAAAAAATACTTTCCCGAGGAGTCCCAATTTCAATTAGTAAAAAGAAAGGGAGTATATCCTTATGACTTTATGACTGATTGGAAAAAGTTTCTATATGATCAACTTCCACCGAAACAATGTTTTTATAATATGTTAAATGATGAAAATGTCAGTGATGCTTGTTATAACCACGCTAAAACCGTTTGGGAAACATTTGGCATCTTAAACATGGGCGAATATACTGATCTCTACCTTAAAACTGACGTATTATTATTAACAGACATTTTTGAAAATTTTAGAAAAATTTGCAAATTCAATTATCAGCTTGATCCAGCATTTTATTTAACAGCGCCTAGTCTATCATTCGATGCAATGTTGCTTAAAACAGGAATCAGATTAGAGTTGCTAAATGATTTGGAAATTGTTCGTCTAATACAAAAAGGTATACGTGGAGGGATTTGTATGTGTTCGACACGGCACGCTAAGGCAAATAACAAGTATATGAATGCATATGACCCTTCTACACCAAGTTCATATATTGTCTATATTGATTGTAACAATTTATATGGATACAGCATGAGTCAAACATTGCCTGTATCTGACTTTAGGTTTTTAAATCAGATTGAGATAAAACATTTAGATGTTTTGCAAGTGTCAGATGATGCTGAATTTGGTTTTATTTTAGAAGTAGACATATCATATCCTGAACATTTACACTGTTTTCACAATGATTATCCTTTTTGTGCCCAAAAGTTCATACCCCAAGGTGGTAAAACTTCTAAATTAATTCCAAATCTTTACTCAAAGTTTCACTACGTTATACATTACGTGCATTTAAAAACATGCTTAAAAAACGGTTTGCTTCTTAATAAAATTCATCGTGTGGTTACTTTCAAACAAAAACCTTTCTTAAAAAAATACATCGATTTGAACACAGAACTTCGTAAAAAAGCTACTTCTCCATTTCAGCAGGAGCTTTTTAAACTATTTAATAATTCAGTATTTGGAAAGACCTTAGAAAACACCGAAAATAGAGTCGATGTCAAATTAGTAAACTGTTGGACTGACAGTAAAAATAAGACAAACAAGACTCTCGGGGCCAATAAATTAATATCTCGTCCAAATTTTCATAGCACTTCAATCTTTTCAAAAGATCTAGTAGCGATTCAAATGAAACCCGAACGAATTATTTTAGATAAACCTATTTATATTGGCTTTTCCGTGTTGGAGCTTTCCAAGAGTCATATGTATCAATTTCATTATTCTGTGATGAAACCATTTTATAAACACCGCATCCAACTTTGTTACACAGACACGGATAGTTTCGTTTACACCATCGAAACAGATGATTTTTATAATGATTTAAGAAATAATTTTATAAATTTTTTTGATACAAGTAACTATATTGAACGAAATACATTTCAGTTACCGATTGTAAACAAAAAAATTCCTGGTTTATTTAAAGATGAATTGGGCGGTGAAATAGTCACAGAATTTGTTGGTTTGAGATCGAAGTTATACTGCATTAAAACTGAAAAAAAAGTAATAAAAAAAGCTAAGGGGATTAAAAGGAACGTTATTCGAGATTTGTCATCAAACGATTACCAAAATGTTTTACTCAATAATTCACTAATTCGTAAGCAAAATATATTGTTTAAATCTATTAAACATGAAATATTCACCCAATCTGTAAATAAGATTGCACTGTCCAGCCAAGATGACAAACGTTACATTAAATCAGATAAATCTCAACAGTTGCATGGGGTCATAAAACGATTTCTTTTTAATTTTTTAATAGGGCTTGTTTTATTAAGTCTTAACACTTATTTGGCACGCTTCTAATTTTGCAAAGTTAGCAGATAGCATAAACATAGCGCATTGAACCTGCAAAAACGAGGTTATTAAAGTATCGCATCATGTTTCATTGACGGTCAACTGTGTCACGGCTTCAGTAGTTTATTTTGTTATTTCATACGTTAATTTTATTTAATTTGACAAATATTACTGTAGGTAAGTTATATTGTATTTAAGGTACTACATATTATGTAGATCTACGAGTAGCTTGATAGCGAACAGTATTTTCTTTTACAGATATGAGCTACTCTAGTGAATTTCCAGTAGTGTATAATTGGGCATTCTAGATCATTAAAGCATGTTTCGTTTCACTTCGTTTCACTTCGTTTCACTTCGTTCCACTTCGTTCACGAAACATGCTTTAGTGATCTAGCAATGCCCAATTATAGCTTTTGCATTTCGTTCATTCGAAACATGATTTAGTGATTGCGCAACTAAGATTTCATAAAGGTTAATCATTAACTAAGATGGTTTGCAATTTTCAATATAAACTATGGTGACGTTGAGAAACTGTTACTTTATTCGAGTTTGTTAAAGCTATCACACAAAAATGAGATTTGAAAAGCAGCCTCAATCACTTAATTTTAATAACATTTGTACTGTTAGCGAAAATACTACATTCCGTCATGGTAAACTACTTCCCAATACAATACGGTGTCTTATATGTGGTCCATCGAACTGTGGTAAAACCAATTTAGTCATCGGTCTTCTCCTACACGAAAATGGATTACGATTTAGAAACGTTTATGTTTATTCAAAAACCTTGTATCAACCTAAATATACGCTTTTAGAAAATATTTTGAAAAGAGTACCGGGAGTGTCTTACTTTAAATACCACGCCAATAATGATGTCCTTAGTCCTCAAAGCGCTAAACCTAATTCAGTCATAATTTTTGATGACGTAGCATCTGAAAAACAAAACAACATCAGAGATTACTTTGCTATGGGTAGACACAAGTTTGTTGACTGTTTTTATTTAAATCAAACATATACAAAAATTCCTAAACAGCTTGTGAGAGACAACGCTAATCTCATAGTTTTATTCAAACAGGATGACATTAATTTGAAACATGTTTATGACGAACATGTCAACACTGATATGTCCTGGTCATTATTTCGAGAAATGTGTTCAAAAGTATGGAATAATCCATATAATTATCTAGTAATTAACAAAGATTGTCCTAAGAATGAAGGAGGTTATAGAAAATCATTTGATACATTCATTGTGTTCGATTAATCATGTTAATTTATTTAAATATAGACGTTTCCTTCAAACCACGTCATTGATTTAAACGTATACATATATAACACTCCTATTATTTTTATAATGGACCGTCATATAAAGCAGCAGATTATTGAAGCATCCGAAGCTGTAAAAAGGAAATTAAAATTATTGAAAGATTCAAAAACTGATAATGATATGGTTCTTCAATCAGTATTTAAACCTATTACTACTTCACTTGATCGTATCGCCGATAAAAATAATAAAAATATTGATTTTGAAAATTTTGATGTTTCTAAAGAACCTGAAAGCCGTGAATGGAGCCAGTTAGATCTGAAACAGGATACCACGTTATTGGATCCAAGCGATTCTAGTAATCCTCAAGAGTCAGATGATGAAAATAGTGATGCGTCATTTAAATCGAGTGAAACATCTAGTTGGTCCCTATCGTCAGAAAATTTCGGGGATATTCCATTCGGTGTACGATCTGTAAATGGAAAACCTTTCATAGGTCTTACTCCGATTAAAATTAATAGTAATTCTTTTGTAATTGCTGAAAAAGAATATAAAAAGACTCCTGGTCTTAATGAATTGTTACTTAGTAGAAACCCTAACCTATCTTTGATCGATAAAGAAGATATAATAAACTATAAAGCAATCCTTTTGACAACGAATGTACATCGTCGAGACTATGATCCATCAAAACCAATTAAAAGTAACAAAGGTCAAAAGTACATGACTATAATAAAACCAATATTTCAAATCCCTACTTTGGAGGAAAGTAAGAAAACTGTGAGAGGTGATGGTCTTCCTTTTATGAAATTAATAAAACCCAATACGGATTACGTTTATTGGAATAACCCTAATGAATTGGTTGAACGATTGAAACTTTTGATTGCTTCAAAACAAGCTGGTAATACTGGATTAGATAATGAGATAATATCGATAATCGAAGAACTCAGAGAAAACGGTGATCTTAATTAGTATATAAATACTAGAAATATTATCTGATTAGAGCAGTAACATTTTATCCATACTTCTAAGCTGATCAAAATGAATATCGATAAATTCGGCCATCACGTTCATAAGCGTCTACGTGTGTCAGAATTATTTGATTTTGATGACCTTGTTAAAAAGACAGAAACTGGAGAGGTTGATCTCAAATCATCATATTTAAAAGGTTTACCATCACCAAAATCACGCGATCACGCAGTTAACAAAGAATATGTAGACAATTTAATAAATAATTTAGATAAAAATATTGTTCTTGACAAATATTTAAAGTTCGAAAATAAAACACTTGATTTGCAGTACGCAAAAATGAAAAACTTACAATCTCCATCAGAACCAAACGATGCTGTTACCAAAAACTACGTTGATCAAATTCTGAGTAATTATTGCACTAAAGAACAATTGATACTTGAAAAAAGTATTTTAAATAGACAAATTGCTATGTTAGTGGTAAAAAGTTTGCGTGAATATTATACTAAGTCTGAAATAAATAAACTCATTCAAGCATCAACTAAACATGAGTAAGCAACAAGTTGTTGAAGAAATTCATAAGCAAGCTCGAAAAAACTTTCAGCGTCGACATGTAAAATTGAAAGGTTTACATGATTTGTGGCAAGCTGATTTAATTGATATAAAAAATATCTCAAATGTCAATAACAATTTTAAATATATCTTGGTTGTAATTGACTGTCTTTCAAAATATGTTTGGGTATTTCCTCTTAAAACCAAAAATAAAGAAGAAATTTTCAATAAGTTTAGTACATTATTTAAAACAGGATTCGTGCCAAAGAACTTGCAAACTGATTTTGGAACAGAATTTTATAACAAGATGTTTAAAAAACTTATGAATGATTATGGTATTAATCATTATTCCACATATTCAACCAAAAAGGCTTCTATCGTCGAAAGAGTAATAAGAACTCTGAAGAACAAGTTATACAAATACTTTAGTCTAGTGGGAAATTATAAATGGTTAGGTAAACCACTTCAAAATGTTGTAACATCGTATAATAATACTGTCCATCGCTCAACTCGGTACAAACCAGTTGATGTAAAGTTTGATAACGTTTCAAAAGTTTTGTGTAATATAAAAAATCACAAAAATATAATAACACCCTCAAAGCGAAATTAAAAATTGGTGATTTTGTAAGGATAAGCAAATACAAAGGTTGTTTTGAAAAAGGTTATACGCCAAACTGGTCAACTGAAGTTTTCACGGTTATAAAAGTCAATAAAACCTGTCCGATCACATATCACATTAAAGATCAAAACAATCAAATAATATCTGGTATATTTTATCAAGAAGAACTCAAAAAATCTAAATGTCCTAATGTATACTTAATAGAAAAAGTTATCAAAAAAAGAGGAAGTAAGCTCTTCGTTAAATGGTTAGGATTAAGTGAAAAAGAAAATAGTTGGATCGATAAAAGCACATTGGTTTAAATATATAAATTATAACGTATCTAACTATAACATTATTGTAATACAAGTAATGAAATCAAGAGGACTTGTTAACACTGTAATTGACAATTTACCAATAGAGCTACATTTACCAGGATATAACTTTTGTGGACCAGGTACAAAGTTAAAGAACCGATTGGCTCGAGGTGATAAAGGAGTTAATTTATTAGACGAGGCGTGCAAACGTCACGATATTGCTTACGATAATTTCAGTGATATAGACAATCGTCACAAAGCAGATATCGAACTAATGAAGCAAGCTAAACAAAGACTGCGTTCACAAGATGCAGGGAAGGGTGAAAAAGTAGCTTCGTGGCTCGTCAATAAAGTTATGAAGGCTAAAATAAGAACTGGCGCTGGTGTTAAAAAATTCAATTCAATTGTTTCCAAAATACGTCGAGGGATAAGCAAATTAAAAACAAAGCAATAAATCTGCTATTAAGTACGCTTATGCAGCTGCAAAAAAAATCGTCGGTAAAACTAATCGACTTCGCCTGCCTAGAGTGATACCTGTTCCAAAATCGGGAGGTGTTTTGCCTTTAATACCAATTTTTGCTGGTCTATCTGCTTTAGGCAGTTTAGCTGGAGGTGCTTCAGCTATTGCAAAAACTGTCAACGATTTCTTAAGCGCTAAAAAATCCTTCTCGCAAAACAAGCCTAAGGAGTCTATCGCTTTAGGCAAAGGATTATACGTTAAACCTTATAAAAATGGCCATGGTATTTATATAAATAATGCAAAAAACTGAAGGTTAGGCTACCCAATAGAGCTTTGACTGATATTGATATTAAAAAAGTTAATAAACATTGTATTCCACACTTTCGAGGAGTGTTCATGAGAAATAGCTTACCTAATAAAATAAACCGTATTGAATGCGGCATTGTTAATTTGGATGATGTAAAAAATAAAGGAACACATTGGGTAGCCTATGCTAAATTGAAAGATTACTGTGAATACTTTGACAGTTTTGGTGATTTGAAACCACCTAAAGAAATAAAAAAGTATTTAAATGTTTGCAATATTTTTTATAACTATGATAGGTACCAAAAGTTTAATACTGTTAATTGCGGTCATCTATGTTTAGAATTTTTACAAAATTTTTGGATTAAAAATCATATAAATTAATAGACAGTTATTTCATTTCAGTCATACTCATAATGTCCTTTACACTGTCAATTACAGGCAACACGTCAAATTTAGAAACAACATATTCTCCGAGCTTACTGTTAGACGGTGAATATGAGTGCGCTCTATTGTATTTATCCACTTTTAACTCGATTCCGAATATAGATGCCAGTAATAACAAATTTTATTATGCATCAAATCAAGTGGTAGAAATCCCTGAAGGAACCTACGAATTTCAAGATATTTGTGATTATCTAAGGGGACACATTGTTGGATGTTCACTAAAACTTTACTGTAATAATAATACGCTGAAAACATTTCTTTACTGTTCTCAAGATGTTCACTTTGAAAAAAAAATTCTCTCGGGACTATTTTAGGGTTTAGCAGTCAGACCCTAAAAGCTAATATATTACACGAGTCGACGTTACCAGTCAATATTTTATCAACAACCGTGGTGAGGGTTGAATGTGATATTATAAGCGGTTCCTACATAAATGGTAATCCTAGTCATATTTTATATGAATTTGCACCGAACGTGCCACCTGGATATAGAATTATTGAAATACCTAAAAATATAATCTATTTCCCTGTGAATCAGAGTGACATTAATAACCTCAGTATACGAATACTGTGGCGAAGAAATTCAATTATATCTTCATATAAAAAAACGAAATGATAGATTACAGCAAAAATACAATTCCTCGATTTGAACAAACCAGTGGTGAAAAAAAGAAGCTTTCAAAATCAAACAGTGACAATAAATACACATCACTACAGCATGGGTCACTCAGTGCTAAATCATTCACCCGCAAAACTACACATCCTAAAAAGAAGATTAAATTAACACTTAAAAATAAGAAATTTTTCAATCTATTGGATTATCAAATGACTATTTTGAACATAATTAATTCTCCCGTCTATGACACTTCCATAGAGAGTATTGAAGTTCACTCTTATAAACCATACGGAACCAGCTTCAACACAACGATGAAATTAGAATTCCTATCAACCAGCAAGATTTATATGTCTTACCCTCAGAGAGCACGCTGTATATAGAAGGGGTCATATCCGTTCAAAATATTGAAACAAAACAAACAGTTTCAAGTATTCAACTAACTAATAATTCTTTTCTTTATCTGTTTCAAGATATTCGATATGAACTGAACGGAGTTGAAATAGATAAGGTTAAAAATACTGGTATCACTACAACAATTAAATCTTTGCTTTCATTTAGTGATCATGAAGCTAAAATGGCTAAAGCATGGGGCTGGGACTTAAATGGTACTAAATGCAAAGGCAGCTTTTCAGCTTCTATCCCTCTATGTAATATAATGGGGTTTTGCTGAAGATATAAAAATATTATTATGAATTGTACGCACGAATTAGTTATTCTGCGAAGTAATAATAATATGAACGCAGTAAACTTAACACTGGTGATTTTGTACATGATATTCAAATAAACAAAATAGTATGGCGTGTTCCTCATGTTAAGGTATCTGACACAGAGAAAAATTAATTTACTAAAGTATCTAGAAAAAGATAGACCGAGTCAGTTAGCTTTCAGAAATTGGGATTTGTATGAATATCCTCTGCTACCCAAAACTACTAACATACTTGGTCTTTAAACCGTCATCTCAAATTGAGAAACAAGATATGTTAATAGGTTTACAAACAAAAGAAAAACAATGTCAAAAGACATGTCTCAATTTGAATGATGTGATTTACGTGATTGTTAAAGTGTTTCTAATTCTACATACTATCCATATGAAAGTTTGAATGTACATTTTCAAAGGGTCAGTTCACTTTATTATATGAACAGTATGTCAGATTTCAACAGTCTTTCTCGGTCGTAGACCTGAACCCCTGTTGGGTTT
>NW_027189021.1:0-17268 GCF_902806685.2 Maniola hyperantus | reverse complement strand
ATGAGTAGTAGGTATTATTGGGGCATCTGGATCATAGGAGATCCATATGCCCCAATCTATTAGAATAGATGCCACAATCTATTAGAATAGATGCCACAATCTATTAGAATAGATAAACATCATCTATTTGAATCGACGTAAATGAATAGGTGAAATTGAATAGATGAAATTTTATCTATTCAAATAGAGCAAAATGTATTTCTTAAACATAAGTTTTAATAGAATACGACGCTTCTCATCCATTGGAATAGATCCAATTCATCTATTCAAATAGATGTAAGTGGATAGGTATAAATATATGAAATTGAATAGATGAAATTTACCTATTCACATTGAACAAACCGTATTTTAAAATCAATTAGGAATAGATCCAATTTATCTATTCAAATAGATGTAAATGAATAAGTATAATATAAATGAAATTGAATAGACGAAATTTACCTATTCACATTGATCAAAATGTATCTATTTGTTAACCCGCTTAATTAGGATGGATGAATTTGAAAGGATAGGTAGGTAGGTGAAACGTAAGACTAAAACAAAATAATATAAATTTGAGTTCATTTATTAAAATATAAAGTTTGAAATGATATATCACTTATCTGTTTAAATTTCAAGTAATTCCATTATCTATTAGAATAATAAAACACTAAAAGATGGAGTTTAGTTATTTATTTATTACAATTCACTTATTTAAATAGGTAGAATAAAACACAAGTAATCCAAATTTAAATTTAAATTTAATATTGTAAATTTGTTTTTATGAGATATTTTTACCTATATTTTGTTGAATTTGTGCTATTATTTCTTTGATTTTAATATAAAGATCGTCAAAAAGTCCACATGTGACTACGTGTTGCACTGAAACTTCTAGGTCAGTACAGATGTCTTTATTGTTTACATCAAATATCTCTATTTTCACAATTTTAGTTCCTCGCACAGGGACTTTGATATATGTATAGAGGTGATCATCGTTATTTCTTCTTTTCCTGCTTGATGGCTCAGACTGCACTCTTTCCACGAAGTTGAAGAGGCCCTCATTATCCTAGAAAAGTACTTGAGTTTAAAATCCATTACAATCGAAATCTATTATCTAAATAGTAGGAGTATTATAAAACATAGTCTTCTAAACTTCTTAGAGGATTTCAGTTTGTTAGTATTTATTAGGTTTCATAGATAAAAATAGAAAGAAAATTAAAAAACTTATACTTAATGTTAAAATTTATTATTTTACTTACTGAGGACATCGTGACACGTCCGTTGTGATGAAAGCGAATATTGAAGAAGTAGTAAATGTTTAAATAAGATTTAAAAAATCGAATTATTGGAAAAACATGTATCACCGTAGAGAGCTTCAGGTACCTACTCATGTGACATCCTAAACGATCATTGTTTGATATTTCGAAATTTCATTCCTAGTAATGTTCATGAGTAATGGGCATGTATCTACATGTCCGTTTATTGAACGTTTTACGAACTGATTTAATTAATGAATATTTTATTAACGAAACCCGGCTGCAAAGCTTGACTTGATTTACAAATACATACCTATCTTAAAAATATTGATAAATAATTACAACAATTATAATAATATTATCAATCCGCGCTTGACCAGCGTGGTGGACTTCTTTAGTAGAGGCCAAACCATCTCACTCCGAAAGAGACCCGTGCTCTGTAGTGACCCAACGATGGGTTGATCATGATGATGATGATGATGATGATGATGATGATGATGATATTATGAGTAGTTAGGTTTGACCAGCGTGGTAGACTTCTTTAATGGAGGTCAAAACCTTATCACTCTGAAAGGACACCCGTACTCGGTAGTGAGCCGACAGTGATGATGATGATGATGATGATGATGATATTATGAGAAGTTAGGTTTAACCAGCGTGGTAGACTTCTTTAGTAGAGGTCAAAACCTTGTCTCTCTGAAAGGACACCCGTACTCGGTAGTGAGCCGACAGTGATGATGATGATGATGATGATGATGATGATGATATTATGAGAAGTTAGGTTTAACCAGCGTGGTAGACTTCTTTAGTAGAGGTCAAAACCTTATCTCTCTGAAAGGACACCCGTGCTCGGTAGTGAGTCGACGGTGGGTTGATCACGATGATGATATTATGAGAAGTTAGGTTTGACCAGCGTGGTAGACTTCTTTAATAGAGGTCAAAACCTTATCTCTCTGAAAGGACACCCGTGCTCGGTAGTGAGTCGACGGTGGGTTGATCACGATGATGATATTATGAGAAGTTAGGTTTGACCAGCGTGGTAGACTTCTTTAATAGAGGTCAAAACCTTATCTCTCTGAAAGGACACCCGTGCTCGGTAGTGAGTCGACGGTGGGTTGATCACGATGATGATGATGATATTATGAGAAGTTAGGTTTGACCAGCGTGGTAGACTTCTTTAATAGAGGTCAAAACCTTATCACTCCGAAAGGACACCCGTGCTCGGTAGTGAGCCGACGGTGGGTTGATCATGATGATGATATTATGAAAAGTTAGGTTTGACCAGCGTGGTAGACTTCTTTAGTAGAAGTCAAAACCTTATCACTCTGAAAGGAGACCAGTGCTCGCTAGTGAGCCGACGCGGGTGGGTTGACCATGATGATGATGATGATGATGATGATGATGATATTATGAGAAGTTATGTTTGACCAGCGTGGTAGACTTCTTTAGTAGAGGTCAAAACCTTATCACTCTGAAAGGAGACCCGTGCTCGGTAGTGAGCCGACGGTGGGTTGATCATGATGACGATATTATGAAAGTTAGGTTTGACCAGCGTGGTAGACTTCTTTAGTAGAGGTCAAAACCTTATCACTCTGAAAGGAGACCCGTGCTCGGTAGTGAGCCGACGGTGGGTTGATCATGATGACGATATTATGAAAGTTAGGTTTGACCAGCGTGGTAGACTTCTTTAGTAGAGGTCAAAACCTTATCACTCTGAAAGGAGACCCGTGCTCGGTAGTGAGCCGACGGTGTAGGTAGGTGCAGTAGTCAATCGTATTAATATTCTATAATTGAACTTATTTCTTTAATTTTAAGTGTTAAATTTGAATAACATTTTTTATTCGAGATATATTGCTGTGAAAGCTTGCTTTTATTAACACAATGCAATGCCACCCAACGCGATGATTTCGACACCCCATTGTTCTTGTACGTATCCGTTTTACTAACTATATAAAATAATTTGTCCGCCCATTGAATATTTTTAACCGATTAAGGCAAAGGAAGGGTTATGCTTTCAGCAGTGTATGTATGTTTGTATGTATTTGTATTAATGTATGTTCCAGCGTAGCGCCTAAACTATGGAGCTGATTTGAATAATGTGCTGACAGGCGATTCGTTATTATGATTCAGCTGACATTTTAGCCTCTTAATATATAAAAAGAAAAGGTGACTGACTGGCTGACTGACTGACTGACTGACTGACTGACTGACTGACTGACTGACTGATCTATCAATGCACAGCTCAAACTACTAGTCGGATCGGGCTGAAATTTGGCATGCAGATAGCTATTATGACGTAGCCATCCGTTAAGAAAGGATTTTTGAAAATCAACCCATCATACTGATGATGATGATGATGATGATGATTGTGTTATTGTTAAACAAAGCTAACCATACTAAAAATATGACGAGGAAACCCGGCTGCAAACAATAATATAATATCAAATAGAATTGTTATGGATAATAATTATTGCATATGTCTGTTCATTGAATATCTGATCATACAAACCTTAAGTGGTATGTTTGAAAGAAGAACCAGAGGCGAGATGTTGTATGGCTTTACTGAATTTTACGCTGACGCGAAGATTTCGCCAATGGGTTAGAGGAATTCCTTTATGAGTAACTTTAATGTAAGTGTATATCCGTTTATTGAATATTTTTCAAACTAATTTGAAGGAAGAAACTTTTAATTATGACAACCAAACCCGGCTGAAAAACATAAGATACATGGAAATATTGTTATGTTAATAAATTGGTATTTATTTTTGTTAGTTGAACATTTTACCATACAAACTTTACCAATGCGGCAGAAAAGAAAACCAGAGGCAAATCATAGTCTAAATTTAAAAATTATTCATATCTTAACTCTAACTTCGTTATTTCTTTCACCTTAAGTGTTAAATTTGATTAGCATTTTTCACCTTAGGGAAAATGCTTGTGATGCTTTTTTTTATTCACACATTTACATGTCTCCAGAACTATTTAAGTTTTCATAACACATGAGGATCATCTTATTCCCTCGCTACCAGTCTCATCGTGCAGAACTCCTCAAGTCAAGCAGTTCAGAAGTTTTTCCTGTGCAAAATTAAAATGTAAGTACATACCTACGTTTACTGCTATATTTTGTAAATAAATCATTGTACTCTGAATATGACATCATTTTAATTACATAATCATGTTTATCTTGTATATTGAAAGTACCTATAGCCCAAATAGTATATATAATTTTAATAGAAGTATTTAAATAGAATATAGAAGTACTATATATTTAATAGAATTATTTTTATAGTGTAGTATATATTTTAATAGACGTTCTTTTTAATAATAAGTAGTAACTTTATAGGTGTTTTGAATAAAAGGTAATGAAACGGAGGGGGGAATATTTTCTTCTATTCATTACCTACCGATTATTCAAAAACATGTAAAGTTACTAATGTTCAATTCCATTAATTTTAAATTGTATTATTGTTTATGTTTTAAATTGTAATATGTTGTAATTGTATATTGAAAGTACCTATAGCCCAAATAGTATATATAATTTTAATAGAAGTATTTTAATAGAATATAGAAGTACTATATATTTAATTGAATTATTTTTATAGTAAAGTATATATTATAATAGACATACTTTTTAATAGTAAGTAAGTAACTTTATAGGTGATTTTAATAAAAGGTAATGAAACGGAGGAGGGAATATTTTCTTCTATTCATTACCTACCGATTATTCAAAAGCGTGTAAAGTTACTAATGTTCTATTCCATTTATTTTAAAAATTTAATAAATATAAAATTGTAGATTTCTTAGGATTTCTCGATTTCATTTTAATTTCAGGTTTATTAAAATTAAAACTTCGACTCAATTGTTTTAATGATAGCATTTTTCTTTAATTACAGGTCTGACAACGCTGATTTGCTGTTCCCTTCTCCGCGTGCCGAGAGCAGCGATACCTCATCTTCATCCTCATCTCATAGTAAGAAGAAAAGGAGGCGAGAGACCGAACAAGCGAGTGCAAATACTTCGAAAAAAGCAGCAAAAATAACCGCTGTCGACTTGTTTGGCAGTGACTCCGAGGATGAAGGTGAAAAAATGCCGACAGCTCCCACTGCAAAACCGGTGCTAGCAAGTTATATCACACGGCGGGTGGCTAATGGGCACAGCAGACAATTAATTGAGTCGAAAAATGGGACTCATTATATCGAATTAAAAATTTATAACTGCAACGAAATTGAAAACACTCCACCAATGAATAGATGGCGTCAGGCCATTGTTACAGTTAAGAACAGAACTAATACTGATACAGAAGCCTGGCGCCATCTATCCCAATTCATAGCGGCAGTTCGAAAAGAATACAAGAAAAGCCCACCAAGCTTCGTGAATTCATATTTTTAAATATGAATTCACGAAGCTTGGTGGGCTCTCGGCATTAAGCATCATGATGCAGAGAGTTATTATATTTTATTTTAGATACATTTACGAGTTTGTACTAATAAAGGGTTTGTAAAATCTGGCGTGCATTTTTATATTCCTTCTTTTGTATTCCTTTATATTCAATTGAAATAATTATAATTCCTTATCTTTTTTGTTATTCAATTAAAATAATGTTTTATGCTCTTTAATTTGTGTTTTATTTCTTACAGCTACTACAACGAACATCGTTGAACCACCACGTTGTGAATTCAAAGATAAGACAAAGATGGTTGAATGTGAGAAATGTAATATTTTAATACCTAAAAATAAAATTTCACATCATTTAAGAACAACAATTCATAAATCTAAATGTCTAGTTAGAACGGATATTGAAAATATAGAAATAATTACTACTGCTTTTAAAAATAGAATTGTCACTTATCGTTTGAATATCCCACAAAAAGAGAATTATTTAGACCCAGATTCCTTTATGTGCGACAGTAAAACGAAAATTTTAAACCTAATTAAAACATCAATAAATGAACATAAATGTATTAAGATTTATTTTGAACTTTTTGCATATTATACTTTACCCGAGTCCTATGAAATGGAACTCAAATCATTTAGTACTAAATACGAAACACTGTTTTGTACTTCAGATTTATATTATTTTTATGATAATCTCGTAAGCGCGCTTACAAGTAACATGTCCGAATTTGAACACAAGAAATCGGGCTGGACCATTCACTCAATAAGTCATTTAGAAATTAGTATTAGTAAATATAATCCTTTACGAGGTGGAATGTACATTGATTTACCTACAAAAATTAAAAATACCAAGAGTTGTTTAAATATTAAAAACAATGATAATCACTGTTTTTTGTGGTGTGTCATTGCTGCTTTGTTTCCATCAAAACATAATGTATGCAGAACCAGTTCATATCCGAACTATGCAGATATACTTAATACGAGCGGAATGTCATTTCCACCATCCTCAAAAGACATAAGTTTATTTGAAAAAAATAACAGTAGTATAAGTATTCAAGTATATGGCTTAGATATTAAAAATAATGTAACTGGACCTTTGTATGTCACACAGAATAAAAAAATAAATCATATTAATTTATTATACATTGAAAAAAATGGAATTGGACATTATTGTCTTATTAAAGATCTTCTGCGTCTCGTACGTAAACAGAACACTAAGCATAAAGGTAAAATGTTTTTATGTGATAGATGTTTGCAGTTTTATTGTAATAAAATCAAATATGATCAACATAACTGTTCAAAAATAGTTACAGAATTACCGGATAAGAACAGTAAACTAAAATTTAAGAATTACGAAAGAAAACAAAAAGTGAAATTTGTCATTTACGCTGATTTTGAAAGTGTATTGCTTCGCGTTGATGATCCCCATAAAACATCTACCCAGCGCACACACAGGGTCAGACGACATCAAGCTTCTTGTTTCGGATTTTATGTTTGTTGTTCGTATGATTCAAATTTAAATAAGTATGTTTCATACAGAGGTTCAGATTGCGTAGAAAAGTTTGTAAAATATTTAATTGAAGAGATACTAACAATTCACAACATTTTGTCGGATAAAAAACCAATGTTACCCTTAACAAAAACTCAAGCGGATGAATTTCGAAACGCCGTTAATTGTCACGTTTGTGACCAATTATTATTCGATGATAGAGTCCTAGATCATGATCACATTACTGGACAGTACCGAGGCGCTGCACACTCGTACTGTAATTTATTGTATAAAGAGTGTTCATATGTACCAATTGTTATTCATAATTTGTCGGGTTATGACAGTCATCTGTTTATTGAGAAATTAGCCGAGCATCCGGGAAAAATTGAAATCATCCCTAAAAGCAAAGAGAAATATCTTTCGATAACAAAATTTGTGCCAGTTTGTAATAATGAGAGTTTTAAAATGAGATTTATAGATTCATTTCAATTTCTGAATTCAAGCATAGAAATACTAAGTAACAACTTATCAAAAAACGATCTAATTCATTTTAAGAAATGTTTCCCCGTTAGAAAACAGTTTGACTTGTTAAGAAAAAAGGGAATTTATCCCTATGACTACGTTGATTCATGGGACAAATTTGAGGAAATCCAGCTACCACCAAAAGAAAACTTTTATAATAGTTTAAAA
Organism: Maniola hyperantus; assembly: GCF_902806685.2. NCBI lineage: Eukaryota > Metazoa > Arthropoda > Insecta > Lepidoptera > Nymphalidae > Maniola > Maniola hyperantus. Next base: position 9,459 of record NW_027189021.1, on the reverse strand, counting down.
TTAGAACATATTAGTGATGATGACTATGAACGTGCTAAATTGATATGGCAAACTTTTGATATTCATTCGCTTGGTGATTACACAGATCTGTATTTAAAGAGTGATGTTGTCTTATTATGTGATATATTTGAAAGTTTCAGAAAAAACTGTTTGCTTTATTATAAACTGGATCCGTTGTATTATATGTCTTCTCCTGGTTTAAGTTGGGATGCAATGCTATTATCTACTGGAATACAATTAGATTTGATCGATGATTTAGAAATTTATGAGTTTGTTGAAAAAGGTATTCGAGGAGGATTAGCACAATGTTCACTTCGACATGCTAAAGCTAATAACAAATACCTTCCAGATTATAATGATTCTAAACCTTCTACTTATTTGCTTTATCTAGATTGCAATAATCTCTATGGTTATGCTATGACTAAAAAAATACCGGTATCTGATTTCCGTTTCTTATCCCAAGAAGAAATAGCAAGTTTTGATCTTTCTGATACTTCTAACGATTCTGATTTTGGATATATTTTAGAAGTAGACCTTGTTTATCCTGATATTTTACACGACGGTCATAAAGATTTGCCATTTGCCGTGGAAAAATTCACTCCACCAGGAGGAAAGACTTCAAAATTAATTGCGAATTTATATGATAAATATAAATATGTAATTCATTATACGCATTTAAAAGAATGTATTAGAAACGGTCTGATATTAAGGAAATGTTATCGTATTTTATGTTTCCGCCAAGAAAACTTTTTAAAGAAATATATTGATTTAAATACACGATTAAGAAAGTCAGCTACATCTGAATTCGAAAAAGACTTTTTTAAACTATTAAACAACTCAGTCTTTGGCAAAACTATTGAAAATAAACGCAAACAAGTTAATGTTAAATTAGTCACAAAATGGAATGACAATGATAACAAAACGAAAAAATGCCTTTCTGCTGAAAAATTAATTGCTCGCCCTAATTTAAAAAATGTTTCAGTGTTCTCTGAAAATTTTGTAGCCATTCAATTAGAAAAAGAAAAAATAATCCTTGATAGACCGATTTATATAGGATTTACCGTTTTAGAATATGCAAAGGAACATCTTTATAAGTTTCATTACAATTTTGTGAAAAAACTTTATTCTGAAAGAGCAAAATTATGTTATACTGATACAGATAGTTTAATATACTTCATAGAAACAAGAGATGTTTACGAAGATATTAAGAAAAATATTTGTAAGTTTGATACAAGCAATTATCCAGCATTAAATGTTTTTGGTATTCCTTTAATCAATGGGAAAGTGCCTGGTCTGTTTAAAGATGAGTTAGGAGGTGACATCATAGAAGAATTCATTGGTTTAAGGGCTAAACTTTACTATATAAATAGTTTAAAGCATAAAGTAAAGAAAGCAAAAGGTATTTCTAAATGTATTAGTCAACGTCTAAGTTTAAATAAGTACAGAGATACTTTGAGAGACGATAAAACTTTAAGGTGCAAAATGAATATAATAAGATCTATAAAGCATGTATTATATACTCAACAAATAAATAAAATTGTGTTGAACAGGAATGACGATAAACGTCAAATTTTATCGAATCAAGTAGAAACCTTACCCTGGGGGCATGCAAAGACAATTTTATAGTGTAAGAAATTCTACTTACCTGCATACTGTTCTTATAATTATGTATATTTTCAGTTACTCATGTAGTACAAATATAAAAATATGAATGATGCTTGTTAATAAGATTTTTATGAATAAATGATTTGTAACTTATTTTATTTTGATTTTTACTTCCCTTATAATATGGTTTTGGTATTTTACATAGCTTAACTATAAATACTTTGGATGAATGGATTATAAATCAAATGGTATGATGAAGTTGATTAAACAACCCCTTTCATTAAATATAAATACTATAAAATTATGTGAAGACAAATTATGTGTAAAGCATAGTGAACTTTTACCCAATTCTATTCGTTGTATAATTTGTGGACCATCAAATTGTGGAAAAACAAATGTTATGCTTAATTTGCTATTACATTCTAATGGACTGAAATTTAAAAATATATATTTATATTCTAAAACAGCGTTTCAACCTAAGTACGCATTTTTAGCTGCTGTTTTAAAAAATATTCCGGAAGTGAATTTTTTCGTTTTTGATGGCAGTAACATTATTCATCCTAATAAAGCTTTACCAAACTCTGTAATCATATTCGATGACGTCGCATGTGAGGATCAAACAAATATACGTACTCACTTTGCGATGGGAAGACACAAGCAACTAGATTGTTTTTATTTAACTCAAACTTATTCCAAAATCCCAAAACAATTATTACGTGACAATGCAAATTTACTGATTTTATTTAAACAAGATGATGTCAATCTTAAACACGTATTCGAAGAACACATTAATTCGGATATATCATGGTCCAAATTTAAAGAAGTTTGTACAACGGTGTGGAAGGAGCCACATAACTTCTTAGTAATTAATAAAGACTGTAATATGAACAAAGGGAGATATAGGAAAACTTTTGACACCTTTATTATATTTAAATAATATTTATAATTACAATGAACATATAAATATTGGAAAAACATAAAAAGCAATCATTGACAAAAAATCTTTGAACTGTCGTACATGAGTTTGGTATAATGGAGCAAAATCTAAAAAAGCAATTATTACAATCAGTTAATTCTATAAAAAATAAATTAAAACATATGCGTAACGTAGATGATCATACAGATTTAAATCTGAATAGGATTTTGAAACCTATAACAGCGCCATTAAAAGTGTTAGTTGATACCTCTAAACCTACGTGTAAAGAGGAAAAGAAAAATAAAGAACCAAATGAAGAGATGTCTCACGGAAATTTAAGTAAAATCATGGAAAATGAAGATCTAAATGAAAAAAAATACGATTCACATACTGACAAATTTAATAATAATAATGAAGATAAAATTGACAGTTTCGAAAAAAAAATATATACAGATCTAGACATTTCATTAGAAAAAGATGATATTATCGATATTTATGACAATATGGATATTCCATTTGGAATACGAAAGGAAAGCGATAAAAACATAATGATTGGAAATTCAGAGGTACGATTTACTAAAATTGAAAACCCTTTAATGGGAGATAAAACTATTATGCTAAACATTGGTGGGCGATCATATGAATTAACTCCTGGCTTAAAAGAACTTTTACTACGTAAGAAACCTGATTTGTCGCTTATACAAGACAAAGACAAACTTGTATATAAAGATATATTATATAACACTAACGCGCATAAAAGAGACTATCATGCTTATGGACAAATTAAAGGAGATAAAGGTGTTAAGTATCGAGAAATAATAAAACCCTTATTTTTCGATTCTAAAATTAGTTCAAAACAGGGTGGCACATTATCAACTCTTAAAAAAAAATTTAAACCAAATACAGATCTTGTATATTGGGATGATCCGAATGAATTAGTCGATAGGTTAAAATTGCTTATTGCTTCAAAAAATGCTGGCAATACTAGCCATGATAATGAAATAATATCGATAATAGAAGAACTTAGAGAAGCTGGTATCATCAAAGAACAAAAGTAATGGTATATTTCACAGTTCTTTTAGTATGCAGCTAATACTTCAACATGAACGTTGATAAATTTGGGCATCATTTGAATAAAAAACCTAAATTTCATAATAATATTGTTACAAATAACTTTGTTCTGAAGATATTAAATGATGGAAATTTAGATGCTGAAAATAAAATAATAACCAATTTACATATTCCTGTAAATGCATCTGATAGTGTTACGAAAGAATACGTTGACAACTTTATAACCGACTGCAATAAAAAAATTACAACCATAAATGACTTAGTCACGGTAATGATAACCAGGGTAAATAATTTAGAAAAACTGAACGATAACAAGAAAAAGATCAAGAATGAGCAAATTAGATGTGATAAACGAAATCCATAAGTATGCTAGAGTACATTTCCCAAGAAGGCGAGTAATAATGAAAGATATAGATGATTTATGGCAAGCTGATTTAATAGATATGCAGTTTGTTTCAAGAGAAAATTCAGGTTATAAATACATTTTGGTGGTTATTGATACATTTTCAAAGTATGCTTGGGCATATCCACTCAAATATAAAAGAAAGGAGGTTGTGTGTAATGCGTTTAAAACATTGCTTAACGGTGGTCGTATACCCAAAAACTTACAAACTGATTTTGGTACCGAATTTTATAATGATAAATTTAAACAGTTGACTAATTCTTACAAAATAAATCATTATTCAACGTATTCTACAAAGAAAGCATCAATTGCAGAACGATTCATAAGAACGTTAAAGTCAAAATTATATAAAGAATTTAGCCTAAAAGGAAAATATAGGTGGGTTGATGGTACCTTGGATAAGATCATTGACGATTATAATAATACTCATCATCGTACCATCAATCGGAAGCCATGTGAAGTGGATGCAATTAATAAGAGAATGATATTAGAAAGATATAAACTACAAAAAAGTCAGTCTCGTCTTGTAAATAAGCTGGGGCGATTGAAAGTTGGTGATTCTGTACGTATAAGTAAATATAAAGGAGCATTTGAAAAGGGATATACACCTAATTGGTCAACAGAAATATTTAAAATCATTAAAGTGAATGAAACAATTCCTATTACTTATTTATTAGAAGATTCAAGAGGTCAACCTATTTTGGGGTCATTTTATTCTCAAGAATTACAGAAAACAAAACATCCGGACATATACCTTGTAGAAAAAGTTTTAAAAAGGAAAGGAAATAAAGTTTTTGTCAAATGGTTAGGTTTACCTTCTGTTGAGAATAGCTGGATTGACAAGATGAATGTCATTCTGTAGGATTGAATTATTGTTTACTTATTTAAGCGGTCTAATAAATTGCCTTTAGTATACCAAAGAGCATGGTCAAGAGCAGTATCTTAAATTGGTTGATTAATCACTTACCCATCGAGCTTCACCTTCCTGGATATAATTATTGTGGACCCGGTACGAGGTTAAATGAAAAGTTGCGCAATAATAAAAGCGGTACTAACCAGCTGGATGAATATTGTAAAGCGCATGATATAGCATATCAGAAATCATCAGATTTAACTGATCGTCATAAAGCTGATATCATACTGATGAAAATGGCTAAAAACCGCACAACGGCATCTGATGCTAGTTTAGGAGAAAAGATAGCAGCACATATTGTTAATAAAGCTATGTTAGCTAAAGTTAAAACTGGTTCTGGTTTAAAACACATGAAAAGTAAACGTATACAAACTCGTTCTGGAACAGGTATAAAGAAAAACTTGAAATACGTAATAGCTCATGCAAAGAGACATCTTCAGAAACTTAAACCAACGTGCAAAAAATTGGCCGTAAAATTGGCAGTAGAAGCAGCTAAGGAACTAGCTAAGAGTGCAAATATTACAATTCCTCGCATTATACCTATTCCGAAAACGGGGGGTTATATGCCTTTAATACCTATATTCGCTGGATTATCAGCTACTGGAAGTTTAGCTGGCGGTACAGCGGGAATTACCAAAGCCATTAATGATTATAAAGTTGCGAAAAAACGCTTGGAAGCGTTGAAAAAACATAATAAAAAAATTGGATCTTTACCTTTTGGAAATGGGTTGAATATTAAGACATATAAAGAAGGTTTTGGAATTAATGTATCTGATAAAAAAAACTAAATATTCGGCTACCCAATAAAGCTCTTACCAATATAGATATTTTGAATTATTCTCAAAATATCCCTCATTTCCGCGGAGTATTTATGAGAGATGAGTTACCTAAATACCCTCACAAAAAAGAATGTGGTATAATTAACTTAGATGATTCAATAAATCCTGGTACTCATTGGGTAGCCTATGCGAAATGTAATAATTATATTGAGTACTTTGACAGCTATGGTAATTTAAAACCACCAAAAGAATTAATTAAATATCTTGGATCAAATATTTATTATAACTATAATAATATTCAGCGGGACCACCCTTATAATTGTGGACATTTGAGTTTAAAATTTTTGTATAATTTTTGGTGTAATATAATAGTATGCAGAGTTAATAAATAGCTTGGAAAAGTAAAATATTCTTTAATACATAATAATGAGTATAGCAATTACCATCGCGGGAAAAAAGTCCGTTCTGGATACGTATTTCCAACCACCCTTAAATGTAGATGATAATTATGAGTGTGGATTGATATACTTCTCGGCCATCAATTCCATACCAAACATAAATCAAAAAAACAATATATTTGCTTATGGAAAAGATAAAATAATAAAAATTCCACATGGTGCTTATGATTTATTTGACATAGCTGATTATATTACAAGCAATGTAACGGATTGTGATATAAAAATTAAACCTAATAATAATACTTTAAAATGTTTAGTAAATTGTTCTAAAACAATGCATTTCGATATAGATAACAGCATAGGCAGTATATTAGGCTTTAAAAATATTAAATTAGATGCAAATAAATGGCATGAATCTGAGAACACCGTCAACATTCTACCCTCATCTGTGATACGAATCGAATGTGATTTAATAAAGGGCTCATATACTAACGGGTCACCATCTCACGTTATATATGAATTTGCACCGAACGTGCCTCCTGGTTATCGATACAAGGAAGTCCCAAAAACATTATTTACTTTCCAGTCAATAAAAATATTATAACATCAATAAATATAAAAATTGTTGATGAACACGGTGAATGCATTGACTTTAGAAAAGAGAGTATTCATCTTCGTCTCCATTTACGAAAACAAAAATGATAATATTCAATAAAAATCTAATTATTCCAGTAAAACGAATTACTAAACCCCGAGTTGTGCAACGCCACAGACGTATCAAGCCCCTCAAGAAGCTTACAAAAAGTAATAAGGAATTTCTTTGCTCACTTGGATACAAAATATGAATATACTTAAGGTCGCTGAATTACCACACTATGATAACTCGATCGAAAGCTATGAATTCATACTTATAGCCCTTATAATAATAGTTTTAAAGAAAATGATGAGATTCGGATTCCAATACAACAGCAAGATATTTACATTCTACCATCCGGCAGTTCCTATACATTGAGGGAAAAGCAACAATTATTGGCAAAGATCATAAACCTCTTTCTGCACCCGTGGAGTTTACTAACAATGCAATAATGTTTTTTATTTCAAGACATAAGATATGAATTAAACGGTATTGAAATAGAGCGCGTTAAGAACGCTGGAATAACAACTACAATAAAATCATACTGTGTCTATGAATATGGGGCAAAGTAAAGCTGCGGCTATATGGGGCTGGAACCTGAAAAGGAATCAAAAGTAATGATGGATGTTTCAGTGTTATTATTCCATTAAATAAAATATTGGATTTTGCTGAAGATTATAATAAAATAATATGAATTGTAACATGAACTTATTTTGAACAGAAGTAACACCAATCTAAATAGTGTAAAAACTAGACGATACTACAAACGTTCAACTAAACTATAGACAGAATACATATGGCGAAGTCCCACATGTAAAAGTATCAGACCGTGAAAGGCTTACATTGCTTAAAATATTAGAAAAAGACAAACCAATACAAATGGCTTTCAGAAACTGGGATTATATTGAATATCCGTGTTTTGCCTAAAACTACAAAAACATTCTTGGTCGATTAAGACAGCTTCTCAATTGGAAAAGCCTCGGTATGTTATTTTTTGGTCTTCAAACTAACAGGAAAAATAATAAGTCCAAAGATTGTTCTTCTTTCGATCATTGTAAGACAAATAATGTAACACTTTTCTAATTCACCATATTATCCGTATGAATCTCTTACTCTAAACTTTGATGAAATAAATACAGTTTATATATGAATGTACAGTAGATTCCGTCAGTCTTATTACAACCTCCTGTGGACCCTTGCTTGATTTGTTAACCTTTAAAGACAAAAGCTCCATTGTTGTTATTGATTGTACAAGACAAAAATGAAAAATTTAAAACTGGGCCAGTGGACGTGCGAATAGAAATAGAAAATTCTGAAGATGATCCCCGAAAATACTACAGCTATTGTCTTATAATAAATGATCGGCTCATAGAGTAAAACCTTAAGTAATATAGTTCGAAAACTATCCATGAACGCTATAGTAGATATCCAAGGGTTTTAAAATGATAAAAATGAATTTATTTTAAAAGAAATAGCTATTATTTGTAACAACCGCATACAAAGTTTCTTAATCAAACCACCATTTCCGTTTTATGATTTAACAAAACTGTAAGAAAACAAGTTATGTTGGATTGAAAGAAACAGGAGGGATATTCTGGAATGAAGGCTACATACCGTACCAAAATTATAAAAATATCATCCAAAGGATTTTAGATGGCAAAACTATATATGTGAAAGGTCTTGAAAAAAGGTGAATGGTTACTTAAAATGTTTAAAAATAATTCTGTTTTTAATTTAGAAGATAAAGAACGTCCTAGTTTAATAAGCTTACATCAAAAATATTTGTTATCTCATGATTTATATTATTGCATGTATCATAATGATATTTGTGCTGTTAGGAATGTGATTTTGTCTACAAAAATGGTGTTTGGAAAATAATTTAATCAGGCGCTTTAATGTAGGATAATGTAATATTCTTATTTCTTTAAAGATTTATAATGTCGAGAAAATGTAAATGAATTTATTATAATATTAAATTAATATATGAATTTTTTTGACATACTAGTGGTTTTATTTCTATCATATCTTATTATTAAATAGAATAGATTAGTTCAACCTATTGAAAACTACATTCTTATACCAGTGAATTTTAATAAATAAACTGCATCTGTCTTGCTATTCTCGTATATTACTTTCTGTATTATGGACCTTTTGAATATATAAACTTATTCATCTGATCAAAATATACAAAGAAGAAATCTAAATATATTAGATACATCAATTAATCAATTTAAATAGAATAATTGATATATTAATCAAATAAACAATAATAAACAAATGAACTCAAGTTTTATTGTTTGGAATACTTAGATACAGCTACGTTTTAATCATTCAAATTCCTCTTCTGATTGGTTTTGGAACTGCTCTCTTACTAAGGTCTGTATAATATACTCTAATATCTATTTTAAATACGTTGATCAGTGTGAATAGATAAATTTCATCTGTTCAATTTCATCTATTTATACTTATTTTTACATCTGTTTCAATAGTTTAAATTACATGTATTCCAATAGATGGGTAGCGCTGTATTCTAATAAAACTTTATTTATTAATACATTTTGCTCTATTTGAATAGATAAAATTTCATCTATTCAATTTCATCTGTTACTTCACATCGATTCAAATAGATAAATTTCATCTATTCTAATAGATTGTGGCATCTATTCTAATAGATTGGGGCATATGGATCTCCTGTGATCCAGATGCCCCAATAATACCTACTACTTTTGAAACTCGCCAT
>NW_027189020.1:0-17539 GCF_902806685.2 Maniola hyperantus | reverse complement strand
TCATAATCCCCTGCCAGTTGTATAAGCTCTGTTATCGTCTTGAAATCCTTTATCTTCCTCCTAATCCTTCCTTTGTGCCTGAACTTTACTACGTTTCATTTTGAGGGTTCCGGCTGTGAGTTGTCTCCTTTACTCCTTTAGCTTTTAATTTGGTGGCTGACCAACAAACCACTTTGCGTTATTTGGTAAACAACGTAAAATGCTAAACTTACTTTGTGCTAAACCACTGTGCGTTCTTAGGTAAACAACGTAAAATGCTAAAATGGCGGACACGGACAGGCAATTCTTTGACCAAGGTAGCTGCCAGCTCTCAGGTCCCCGGTTGACTCGATAACCTTTTTCGAAAGTAGATCTCGACTCTAGTATCATAAGGTCGGATGTGTACTTCCGACCAAACTCACTTTTTTACATAAAGGTAATGAGCATTTCGGGCTCTTTCTGCCAAGCTGACACCAGTATTTCTATCTCTTTTCGTTGCAAAGATAAATACATGCATAATGTCGTATCTGAACACATTCTAAAAATTTGGAGAACCATAATTATATTTTTTGACTTGCGTGTGTATGCACCAAAGCAATGGAGAAAAATTATAGGTGTATTTTGAGTTCGACCATTATGCTACGAAATAAGTTTATTTGTCATACTAGCTGGTACTGCAGTTACGCACTTCTGCTTCTAAAATATGTAATAATTTTGTTAGGTAAAATCACAACAGATGTTATGCTTCGAATTTTTTGTATTAATATTTGGACTGTGAATCATTTAAGACTTTTTGCCTTGTAATATAAATAATTTGCAATAAAATTCATGGAAGTAAGTTGAAATAAAGCTTTTTGTTTGTGACTACATTAAAGTTGATGTGATTAATAGGTAAGAGATCCATCCTATTTCACCAAAATTTTGGACTAAACTGCGGGAAAAAAGTAAAGAGCCAGAATAAAGCTGAAGACATTTTGAAAATGTAGACTAGAAAATCTTTTAGGACCACGAAAATTACACCATGGAAATCTAAACATATATTATAACTAGTATTTTGCTCGCTGCTCGAGCTGCTAAAGCAGCTCTCGAGGTCTATAATGGCCATTTTGAATAATAAAAATTTTTGTATGAAAAAAAAAATTCCGCCATTTTGAATTTTTTTTCCATCCATCGAGTAGACCTTTGGACCCTGATCATCTTTTGCCAAAAAACCACTCTTCCATCTTTCATACCCTCCGAGATGGACGCGGACGAAATTTGTATGGCGGCCATCTTTTTTTCGGAATTTTGAAATTTTTTTCAAATTTTTGGCAATTGGATGAGGTTTCGAATGACATTTGGTCGAGCACCTCCCACCTATCTTCAATACCTCGAGCGTGCCCTTCACCCGTCTCCGAAATCCTCAATCATCAGCTCCCTCCATATGTTGCCCTAAAGGAATCTTTGTCTTCTATACGAAAATATTAGTGAAAAAAAAAGTTTCATACAAAATTTTACAGTAGGAAATTTTTTGAATATCTCGGCCGCCATCTTGTTTTTCCAATTTTTTTCACTTTTCCTAAAAATCGTTTACTAATATCTGCAAGAGTTGCAAGTTTAAACAAAATCGGTTGGAAAACAAAAAAGATACAAAAGTCAATGTCATAATTTTTCCCTAGTCGAATTCCACATTAAAACATATTTCCCATACATTATTATATCATTTTCTGTCTCTTTCTAGAAGAACAATTATGTCGATGGGTGAGTCAGAGGAAAAAATAAATTCCGCCATTTTGAATTTTTTTTCCATCCATCGAGTAAACTTTCGGATCCTGATCATCTCTTGCCAAGAAACCACTCTTCCATCTTTCATACCCTCCGAGATGGACGCCGACGAAATTTGTATGGCGGCCATCTTTTTTCCACAATTTTGAAATTTTTTTAAAATTTTTGGCAATTGGATGAGGTTTCGAATGACATTTGGTCGAGCACCTCCCACCTATCTTCAATACCTCGAGCGTGCCCTTCACCCGCCTCCGAAATCCTCAATCATCAGCTCCCTCCATGTGTTCCCCTAAAGAAATCTTTGTCTTCTATATGAAACCGTAAGTGAAAAAAAAAGTTTCATACAAAATTTTACAGGAGGGAATTTTTTGAAAATCTCGGCCGCCATCTTGTTTTTCAAATTTTTTTTCACTTTTTCTAAAAACCGTTTACTAATATCTGCAAGACCTGCAAGTTGTAACAAAATCGGTTGGAAAACAAAAAAGTTACAAAAGTCAGGTCGGCCGCCATCTTGTTTTTCTGAAATGTCATAATTTTTCCCTACTCGAATCCCACTCCTGAACATATCTCCCATACATTATTATATCATTTTCTGTCTCTTTCTAGGAGAACAATTATGTCAATGAGTCAGTCAGTGAGTCAGTGAGTGGTAATTGAGCTATATATAGTATAAAACTAGTATTTTGCTCGCTGCTCGAGCTGCTAAAGCAGCTCTCGAGGTCTATAATGGCCATTTTGAATAATAAAAATTTTTGTATGAAAAAAAAAATTCCGCCATTTTGAATTTTTTTTCCATCCATCGAGTAGACCTTTGGACCCTGATCATCTTTTGCCAAAAAACCACTCTTCCATCTTTCATACCCTCCGAGATGGACGCGGACGAAATTTGTATGGCGGCCATCTTTTTTTCGGAATTTTGAAATTTTTTTCAAATTTTTGGCAATTGGATGAGGTTTCGAATGACATTTGGTCGAGCACCTCCCACCTATCTTCAATACCTCGAGCGTGCCCTTCACCCGTCTCCGAAATCCTCAATCATCAGCTCCCTCCATATGTTGCCCTAAAGGAATCTTTGTCTTCTATACGAAAATATTAGTGAAAAAAAAAGTTTCATACAAAATTTTACAGTAGGAAATTTTTTGAATATCTCGGCCGCCATCTTGTTTTTCCAATTTTTTTCACTTTTCCTAAAAATCGTTTACTAATATCTGCAAGAGCTGCAAGTTTAAACAAAATCGGTTGGAAAACAAAAAAGATACAAAAGTCACGTCGGCCGCCATCTTGTTTTTCTTAAATGTCATAATTTTTCCCTAGTCGAATTCCACATTAAAACATATTTCCCATACATTATTATATCATTTTCTGTCTCTTTCTAGAAGAACAATTATGTCGATGGGTGAGTCAGAGGAAAAAATAAATTCCGCCATTTTGAATTTTTTTTCCATCCATCGAGTAAACTTTCGGATCCTGATCATCTCTTGCCAAGAAACCACTCTTCCATCTTTCATACCCTCCGAGATGGACGCCGACGAAATTTGTATGGCGGCCATCTTTTTTCCACAATTTTGAAATTTTTTTAAAATTTTTGGCAATTGGATGAGGTTTCGAATGACATTTGGTCGAGCACCTCCCACCTATCTTCAATACCTCGAGCGTGCCCTTCACCCGCCTCCGAAATCCTCAATCATCAGCTCCCTCCATGTGTTCCCCTAAAGAAATCTTTGTCTTCTATATGAAACCGTAAGTGAAAAAAAAAAGTTTCATACAAAATTTTACAGGAGGGAATTTTTTGAAAATCTCGGCCGCCATCTTGTTTTTCAAATTTTTTTCACTTTTTCTAAAAACCGTTTACTAATATCTGCAAGACCTGCAAGTTGTAACAAAATCGGTTGGAAAACAAAAAAGTTACAAAAGTCAGGTCGGCCGCCATCTTGTTTTTCTGAAATGTCATAATTTTTCCCTACTCGAATCCCACTCCTGAACATATCTCCCATACATTATTATATCATTTTCTGTCTCTTCTAGGAGAACAATTATGTCAATGAGTCAGTCAGTGAGTCAGTGAGTGGTAATTGAGCTATATATAGTATAACTAGTATTTTGCTCGCTGCTCGAGCTGCTAAAGCAGCTCTCGAGGTCTATAATGGCCATTTTGAATAATAAAAAATTTTGTATGAAAAAAAAAAAATCCGCCATTTTGAATTTTTTTTCAATCCATCGAGTAGACCTTCGGATCCTGATCATGTCTTGCCAAGAAACCACTCTTCCATCTTTCATACCCTCCGAGATGGACGCTGATGAAATTTGTATGGCGGCCATCTTTTTTTCGGAATTTTAAATTTTTTTTCAAATTTTTGGCAATTGGACGAGGTTTCGAATGACATTTGGTCGAGCACCTCCCACCTATCTTCAATACCTTGAGCGTGCCCTTCACCCGTCTCCGAAATCCTCAATCATCAGCTCCGTCCATATGTTGCCCTAAAGAAATCTTTGTCTTCTATATGAAACCATAAGTGAAAAAAAAAAGTTTCATACAAAATTTTACAGGAGGAAATTTTTTGAAAATCTCGGCCGCCATCTTGTTTTTCCAATTTTTTTCACTTTTTCTAAAAATCGTTTACTAACATCTTCAATTGTTGCAAGTTGTAACAAAATCGGTTGGAAAACAAAAAAGTTACAAAAGTCAGGTCGGCCGCCATCTTGTTTTTCTGAAATGTCATAATTTTTCCCTAGTCGAATCCCACTTCTGAACATATCTCCCATACATTATTATATCATTTTCTATCTCTTTCTAGGAGAACAATTATGTCAATCAGTGAGTGAGTGGTAATTGAGCTATATATAGTATAAATAACTAGTATTTTGCTCGCTGCTCGAGCTGCTAAAGCAGCTCTCGAGGTCTATAATGGCCATTTTGAATAATAAAAAATTTTGTATGAAAAAATAAATTCCGCCATTTTGAATTTTTTTTCCATCCAACGAGTAGACCTTCGGACCCTGATCATCTCTTGCCAAGAAACCACTCTTCCATCTGTCATACCCTCCGAGATGGACGCCGATGAAATTTGTATGGCGGCCATCTTTTTTTCGGAATTTTAAATTTTTTTTCCAATTTTTGGCAATTGGATGAGGTTTCGAATGACATTTGGTCGAGCACCTCCCACCTATCTTCGATACCTAAAGCGTGCCCTTCACCCGTCTCCGAAATCCTCAATCATCAGCTCCCTCCATATGTTACCCTAAAGGAATCTTTGTCTTCTATACGAAAGTATTAGTGAAAAAAAAAAAGTTTCATACAAAATTTCACAGGAGGAAATTTTTTGAAAATCTCGGCCGCCATCTTGTTTTTCCAATTTTTTTCACTTTTTCTAAAAACCGTTTACTAATATCTGCAAGACCTGCAAGTTGTAACAAAATCGGTTGGAAAACAAAAAAGTTACAAAAGTCAGGTCGGCCGCCATCTTGTTTTTCTGAAATGTCATAATTTTTCCCTAGTCGAATCCCACTTCTGAACATATCTCCCATACATTATTATATCATTTTCTGTCTCTTTCTAGGAGAACAATTATGTCAATGAGTGAGTGAGTGAGTGAGTGAGTGAGTGGTAATCGAGCTATATATAGTATAACTAGTATTTTGCTCGCTGCTCGAGCTGCTAAAGCAGCTCTCGAGGTCTATAATCGTCATTTTGAATAATAAAAAATTTTGTATGAAAAAAAAAATTCCGCCATTTTGAATTTTTTTTCAATCCATCGAGTAGACCTTCGGATCCTGATCATCTCTTGCCAAGAAACCACTCTTCCATCTTTCATACCCTCCGAGATGGACGCGGATGAAATTTGTATGGCGGCCATCTTTTTTTCGGAATTTTAAAAAAAAATTCAAATTTTTGGCAATTGGATGAGGTTTCGAATGACATTTGCTCGAGCACCTCCCACCTATCTTCAATACCCTAAGCGTGCCCTTCACCCGTCTCCGAAATCCTCAATCATCAGCTCCCTCCATGTGTTGCCCTAAAGGAATCTTTGTCTTCTGTATGAATCCATAAGTGAAAAAAAAAAGTTTCATACAAAATTTTACAGGAGGAAATTTTTTGAATATCTCAGCCGCCATCTTGTTTTTCCAATTTTTTTCACTTTTTCTAAAAATTGTTTGCTAATATCTAAAATAACTGCAAGTTTAAACAAAATCGGTTGGAAAACAAAAAAGTTACAAAAGTCAGGTCGGCCGCCATCTTGTTTTTCTGAAATGTCATAATTTTTCCCTACTCGAATCCCACTTCTGAACATATCTCCCATACATTATAATATCATTTTCTGTCTCTTTCTAGGAGAACAATTATGTCAATGAGTCAGTCAGTGAGTGAGTGGTAATTGAGCTATATATAGTATAATATAATAACTAGTATTTTGCTCGCTGCTCGAGCTGCTAAAGCAGCTCTCGAGGTCTATAATGGCCATTTAGAATAAATAAAAAAAGTTTTAAATTTTGTATGAAAAAATAAATTCCGCCATTTTGAATTTTTTTTCTATCCATCAAGTAGACCTTCGGACTCTGATCATCTCTTGCCAAGAAACCACTCTTCCATCTTTCATGCCCTCCGAGCTGGACGCGGATGAAATTTGTATGGCGGCCATCTTTTTTTCGGAATTTTAAATTTTTTTTCAAATTTTTGGCAATTGGATGAGGTTTCGAATGGCATTTGCTCGAGCACCTCCCACCTATCTTCAATACCTTAAGCGTGCCCTTCACCCGTCTCCGAAATCCTCAATCATCAGCTCCCTCCATGTGTTCCCCTAAAGAAATCTTTGTCTTCTATATGAAACCATAAGTGAAAAAAAAAAGTTTCATACAAAATTTTACATGAGGAAATTTTTTGAAAATCTCGGCCGCCATCTTGTTTTTCCAATTTTTTTCACTTTTTCTAAAAATCGTTTGCTAATATCTGCAAGAGCTGCAAGTTTAAACAAAATCGGTTGGAAAACAAAAAAGTTACAAAAGTCAGGTCGGCCGCCATCTTGTTTTTCTGAAATGTCATAATTTTTCCCTACTCGAATCCCACTCCTGAACATATCTCCCATACATTATTATATCATTTTCTGTCTCTTTCTAGGAGAACAATTATGTCAATGAGTGAGTCCGCGGAAAAAATAAATTCCGCCATTTTGAATTTTTTTTCAAGTCATCAAATAGACCTTCGGATCCTGATCATCTTTTGCCAAGAAACCACTCTTCCATCTTTCATGCCCTCCGAGCTGGACGCCGATGAAATTTGTATGGCGGCCATCTTTTTTCGGAATTTTAAAAAAATTTTCAAATTTTTGGCAATTGGACGAGGTTTCGAATGACATTTGGTCGAGCACCTCCCACCTATCTTCAATACCTCGAGCGTGCCCTTCACCCGTCTCCGAAATCCTCAATCATCAGCTACCTCCATCTGTTGCCCTAAAGGAATCTTTATCTTCTATATGAAACCATAAGTGAAAAAAATAAGTTTCATACAAAATTTTACAGGAGGAAATTTTTTGAAAATCTCGGCCGCCATCTTGTTTTTCCAATTTTTTTCACTTTTTCTAAAAATCGTTTACTAATATCTTCAATAGTTGCAAGTTGTAACAAAATCGGTTGGAAAACAAAAAAGTTACAAAAGTCAGGTCGGCCGCCATCTTGTTTTTCTGAAATGTCATAATTTTTCCCTAGTCGAATCCCACTCCTGAACATATCTCCCATACATAATTATATCATTTTCTGTCTCTTTCTAGGAGAACAATTATGTCAATGAGTCAGTCAGTGGTAATTGAGCTATATATAGTATAATAATACCCCACTAAGCAAAAACCGTGCATTTATGGTGTTTTTTATGAATCATAGTTCAAATCATCAGTTCAAAAATTTATTGCACTAGTTTTTAAGGTAGCCTTAAAAAATGAGAGTACCTAATCAATTTTTTTCTTCTTTGCCCGTCTTATAATCGACCGAATTTGATATTAATCGAGAGCAGAAATTATAAGGCACCTACAATATGTGATGATAGTGATTCTAACGAAACATTCCTAACTATAGGAAGCTTTAGATTATGTTAATTTAAATATATATGTAGTATAAATTAATTTATTAATTAAACAACTAATAAAAGTGAAAGTAAAAAAATAAAAAAACTTAACTAAAACACGAAAGAAACAGTTTAAAAAAGTATCTTTTAAAAAAACAGTCGAAACAGAAGCAATGGAATTTTCAAAAAAGCAGAAAGTATTTTTTTTATTACAAAAGTGGCAATGCCAGATTTGACTAACAGTAAATCCTTATACCTGCGTAGTTTCTGCACCTTAAAAACGATTCATGATGCTACCAGCAGTGTTGCTACTTTAATGTAGTCTGAAAACATCAGCTGCAGCGGAAGGAATAAAACAGTATCTTGTCTTATTTCATTAATCTACTAGAGAAGAAACAAAGTATTCTCGAAATTGTTAAAGAATTGACTTTGTGGTCTGATATTTGTGTCGGTCATAATTGGAGGATGATAATCGTTATGGCTTACTTATGATTATTATAAGGATTACCACACTAAAAGGTAATAAATCACAAGCTTTATGCTAAAATGCAACATGTACCTACGTGGAGTAAGATGTAATCCATGCACAAATAGAAAAAAGGGAACAGCTGAAAACAATGCAGATTACTAAACTAAGAGATTAGTCACAGTTTACAAGAACATGCGAAGGAACAAAACTTTTTGATAAGTTTGATTTGGCACTACAACATATTTTTAAAGACCACATCCCTTTACAAAGGTTAGAGTTAGTTTAGAGCCTCAATAGCTCAACCGGTATAGGAGTGGACTGAAAACCGAAAGGTCGACGGTTCAAACCCCGCCCGTTGCACTATTGTCGTACCTTCTCCTAGCACAAGCCTGACGCTTAATTGGAGAGGAAAGGGGAATATTAGTCATTTAATATGGCTAATATTCTTTATAAAAAAAAAAAAAAAAAGGTGATATATCAGGACCGTTTGTTATATAAAAAAAAATAAGAACGGCGGGGATTTTCAGATTTCGGAATATATTACCTGGCTGCAACTAACGCAATAATGTTGGGTGTTATTATTTTATAAAAAACTACTTTAAAGAAGACTTTTTTGTATTTCATTAGTATGTTATAGGTACATATAAACTTAAAATTCTTCCCTGCTTTCGCCCAATATACGACATAATGAGAAACCATTATCCACTGTAAAATACAACCAACTTTTGCAGTAGGTACCTGCTGACCTCCATTCTTACTTTACGTACCTAATCATTATAAGGAAAATTAGGCTATGTTGGCATGTTTTAGATTTCTATATTGATGTAACCGTCATGTATGCAATTCCACAAAAAATGTTTGGCCCACTGTAGGTTTCTAATTACTTCGTAAATTTTTTTTCCAATTTTTGGCCGTTGTTTTTAATTAATGGGCTTTTTTTGTGAATTTGTAAATGTTATTTTCATTCATTCAGAAGTCACAAGGTTTACACGGATGCAATGGTCAGACTATCGGGCGAATGCAATTATTATGTTTCAGATCTAACTAATCAGTTTCAGAAAAATCAGATAGGTACATTGTTGCTATCTCACAAAACTCCTAAACGATTTTTGTGAGATAACTACTGTGATCTTTTGTCCGAATATTGCTTATGTATAATCAGTTAAGACGTATTATGAAATATTAAGTAATAGATCCGACTTTTATTTCAAATTTGTAATAGTAAAAATTGCAGCCATAAAGTCGGTTTACAACTTATGCACACAATTTTTTAGCACAGTTACGAATATTACCAGCATAAAGTCGCATATCGTCCATTTTGAAGAAATTGTGAGTTTATATTTTATTTATTAATGATAAAGTATTTCTAGTAATGGTTAATGATAGATACAGTTAAGTGTTAAATATTACAAAAACAACTGAAATTGTATCTCTAGTAGTTTAGAAATTATGACCCGATTTCCCTAGCATTTTTGTTTTGGCTCTCCTGAAAAGTAGCAAAAATCCACATCCGACCTTATGATACTAGAGTCGAGAGATAGGAATTGTAAAAGTTGCAGTGTCCCATCTATAAATAATTGGATCTGGACATTCGAAAATGTTGTTTATTTGAAAGAGAAGTTACTCAAGGATCACTGTTTGAGGGCCTTTTGGATAAGGCTGTTCTTCTGTTCGAAGCCACGGCGTACGAAATATCAATCCGACGTGCTGGCTTCGAAATTGCCTTCGTTGCAGTACTGATTAATAAATAATACGATAAATAAGACCCGCGATATGGCATTATTTACATCGTCAAAATTGTTCTTATTTCTATCGATTTTAAAAATTAGGGACGTATCATCTGCAAATAGCACAATATCGCAAGTATTATGGACGAAATATGGTAAATCGTTTATATATACCAAGAACATGAAGGGACCTAGTATAGAGCCTTGAGGAACGCCCATTAGTGAGGGTGATCCGGATGACTTCACATCATTACACATACGGTTTGTATACGGTCACTCAGATAAGACGCAATGAGACTAAGCGCAGTGTTTTTAATTCCATAGTGGCTCAATTTAGTTAAAAGAGTCTCGTGCTTAACGCAATCGAACGCTTTAGACAAATCACAGAAAATTCCAATGGCATTCTGTGAGTTCAAAAGTCAAAAGTCAAAAGTCAAATGATTTATTCAAAATAGGTAATAAATTACTCTTATTGATTGTCTGGTATAGTGTTAGATTTGTAAGATAATATAGTGGTGATAATTATAACGCAAACTTAAAACTAAAGCTACGAGGGTTCCAAACGCGCCCAGGTCTGAGAAGAGCCCACAACAAACTCAGCCGGTTCTCCCACGCATCGAATATATGCTTTAAAAGCATTGCGCCCGCATCTATTGTTGATCGACCCTTAGTAAAACCGTACTGCTCAGAGTGAAGTAATTTATTCAGATTGAAGTGTCGGAGCAGTTGGTTGAGCATAATTTTTTCAAATATCTTGCTAAAAGTCGGCAAAATTGATATTGGCCTGTAATTGTTTGGGTCATTTTTACTGCCCGATTTAAAAAGAGGAATTAATTTACTACATTTCATAAGATCTGGAAAGCATCCTAATTCTACAGACTCATTAAAAATTAGAGCAAGATACGGAGCAATAATATCAATAATATTGCTAATTATTTTTACTGATATCCCCCATAAGTCTCCTGTTTTTTTTGATTGTAAAGATTTGAATACTTTAATAATATCATGTGGGGTAACGTATTCAAACTTAAATAATACACTGCACTCAGAAACATTGCTCCTGAGAAGATTATAGGCTTCTGTTGGCGACGAGTTAAGGGAACTTGTCGTGGTGACTGGGATGTTTTGGAAAAAGTCCTCAAATATCTTTGCAATTTCTAAATCGGAATCAATAATGTGGTTGTTAATTTTAAGTTCCAATTTATTGTGTTCCATTTTATGTTTCCCAGTTTCATCCGTAATGATGTCCCAAGTTGTTTTTATTTTATTGTAAGAATTAATAATTTTCTGCTTTATGTGAATAGACTTTGCTTGTACGCAAACAATTTTAAATAATTTTGAATAATTTCTTACATATTGAACAAACACTGGAGTATAATTATATTGCTTTTCTGCGTACAAGTCAAACAGCTTGTTCCTACTTTTGTAAATGCCAACAGTAGCCCAATCGCTAAATTTAAGATTTTTAAACAACCTTTTTTCTACGACTTTGAAAACAGAATTAAATTGGGAATTGATAAGGTCAAAAACGCGTTATAGTGTTCATCCGGACCATCCTGTGTAAGGTCAAGTGTAGGTAAAGTAAATAAAATATTTTGTTTGAATTGCCTTACTTTTTTAGTGGTGACTGGTCTATACTTTATTACTTTTATTGTATTTTGTTGACAGCTGGGAACAGATATCATTTGTCCACAGTGGTCAGATCTAAGATTGGTGATAATGGATTTTTTGACAATTTTACAATCACCAAAAATGTTGTCAATACAAGTAGCTGAATGTGCTGTTACACGTGTAGGCTCGACAAAAGTGTTTCCTAAATCAAAGCTTTTAAATAAGTTAAGTAATCTGTCCGTAAAGGAGGTGTTAAGTAAAATGTCAACATTAAAGTCTCCACAGATCAATATTTTTTTTGACGACTTACATATCCGCCTCAGGGCCTCCTCCATGACATCCTCAAACATAGAAAAGTCACTTGAAGGAGGTCGGTATACGCAGACTACAATATATCGGTCCAGCTCAACACAGGACAGCTCAATAGTGCGTTCAACCGAAAGATTAACAATATCTTTTCGTTCCTTGTAATTAATGTTGTCGCGGGTAATTATCATAGATCCTCCGCGAATAGCCTTCTTTCTTGAGAATGCACTTGACAATGAGTAATTCTTTAGGTTGACAATTAATTGATAACTATTGAGCCAATGCTTAGTAAGGCATAAAATATCAATATCTAGTTTTTTTATAAACAATTCAATCTCATGTTCTTTGCCAGATAAGCCCTGTATATTTTGGACATGTGCATACATGTACATACAAGTGCAGCATAAGTTAGTGAACATCTTACAACCGCTAGGTATACCAATTTCATTATTTTTGGTTTTAGTCCCCATTTTTTCCCCAGCATGCGTTTGCATTGATGTAGTGTTATAAGTGATTTTTTAATTTTATCTTCTGTATGCCTTTTCCAGCTGAGCTTGCTGTCCAGCGTCACACCGAGGTACTTTACTTCAGTGGACAGTTCAAGGCTTGTGTTGAACAAGGTTGGTGGTTTTGTTAGCTCAATTTTCCTTTTGTTGGTAAACAGAATCATCTCTGTTTTCTTTGGATTTACTGTAAGTTCATTTTCAGCGCACCATCTTTCGATTGTTAGAATTTCGGGGATAATTATTATTCTTATCACTTGCCAGTATACAACGTCATAAACAACAGTGTAGCCACGTCAATATACCTTATTGAACATGTCGTTATACTGTTGTCAATATACGTTTCATGACAAGACGTAAATTGACAAAAGTAATTATTATTGTCCGGAAGTGGATGTCATGAAAACTACAGTGTAGGCACGTCAATATACCTTATCAAATATGTCATTATCTTTTGTCAATATACGTTGCATAAAAAGACGTATATTGACAAAGGCAATTATTACTGTTTGGAAGTGGTAACGACTTGTATTTAATACAGATGTTTTGGATAACCAGAGCGCAGTCTTTTGTCAATCATAGTTGTGTTCATACGTTAATTATGGTGCGATAGTGTTTAAGTTATGAAGTTGTTATATTGTGATTATGTGATTATATGATTATGAGATGAGATAATAAGTAAAAGCATACAAAGAATAAAATATGAGTTTGATGTGATTCTCGAGTATTATTGCAAGGAAATATCCCCCTGAGCTTTCACGATTAAGCGCAAAGCTCGTTGCATGACTTCATATAGTGTGTTTTCTAGTTTACCACTGAATAGGATGGTGAGATCATCCGCGTAACCAATGGTGTAGAACCCACTTTTGTTTAGTTTAGTTATCAGGTCGTCAACTACCAGGTTCCACAGGATTGGTGATAAAACACCTCCTTGTGGGCAGCCTCTCGCTACTTTACCTTTTGTGACTCCGTTGATGTCCAGTTGTATAATTCTCTGTTCTAGCATTACCCTTATCCAGCTGCGTATAGTTTTTGGCGCCTTGTATCGTCCCAAGGCTTTGTCAATGCTATCAAAAGTTGTTTTGTCAAAGGCTACCTCAATGTCTATGAAAATGCCTAATGTCGATAGTTTGTTTTCTAAGTCATGCTCGATTTTGGAAACACCAGAGTGCAAAGCGGTTTCTGTTGATTTACCCGTACTGTAAGCATGTTGGTTTGGATGTAGTGGTATATGCTTTAAAGTTCTGTCCCTGAGAGACCGGTCGACCAGTCTTTCGAGCGTCTCTAGTAGAAATGATGTAAGGCTGATTGGTCTGAAGGACTTTGGCAATGTGTAGTCATTCCTACCAGGTTTTGGTAGGAAGACCACCTTTACTTCTCTCCAGGCCATTGGGATGTATTTGTATGCTATGCAGGCCTTGTATATTATTTCCAGCCAAGGCGTCAGTTGCAGTTTTCCCCATTGTAGAAGTGCTGGGAAAATGGTATCGGTCCCTCCTGTTTTGAAAGGGTGAAAGGTGTCAATAGCCCAGCTGATTCTATCTCGCGTGACTATGTTGTTGGCAAGGTCCCAATCCTCTTCTATTGGATGGTGACCAAGGGTGTTCACCCAGTATGTTGAATCTACTATTCTACAGCCAGGTAGGCTGTTTGTGAGATTATAAAATGAGATGCGCAGTGTGTCACGAGACATTATTCGTGTGGCTCTTGCCAAGGGCACTTCTCAGTGGATACTATGTGTGTCGTACTGTAGGTTTTATTATTATCATTGTTGTTGTGACCTAATGTGGTTTCAGTTGTTAAAGGTTCAGTACTAGGTTGTGGAAAGTGATGTGATTGTGTGAATGATGGTATAGTGTGTGTTGAATAGCTGTTTATCTGGTAAGTCCTTCTTGTATCGTTCCAATTTGTATTAGACAAACGTGATGGTTGTAGTTGAGGTTAATTGAACTAAGTGTGGTGTGCTAGGTTAGCTGGTTGGTCTGGGACCGGTATGGGGATGGTTGGAGCCGGTCGCTAGGTAGGGACTTAGCTAGTGTTAGTTAGCGATGTCTAGTCTCATAAAAGACGTTGTTGTCATGACTCATTATTGACGGTAGGTTAATAGTTGAGGGTAGTCTGTGATATCTCTCGTAGTGTGCAAGGATGATGTTAGTATGCCCACGAAGGCTCGGTTAATCTAAAGGTTGTAATCCTGACGTATCTGGTTAACCATTACCTAAGGTTACTTTTAGTGGTTTAGTCTTCAATCTCGATCATAATAACATACTTCTGGCGGTGACGAGCCTATATCAGAAGTGGGATTACCCACACTAAGCCCACATGAGATTACCCACACTAAGCCCACATGGGATTACCCGCAGTTGCGTTAAATTTAATTAAAGTTAAATTTAGCTCCCGTTTTTTTAATTAATGCATCCTGTAAAAAGGTTGATCATTTTCGTAACCAAACCGATGGCATAACCATGAGCTTGTTTTGTATATTGGAAATTGTATAAAAGGCTTTGTTATGATCGACGAATCATACTTTACTGATAAGACTTTAGATCAATTTTAAAACGGAATTTATTCCGTTGTGCCCACGAAAGGTTGATATTGAGGTTATGAACACATCTATGTAAAACACGCTTAACCATCCACTAGTCATGAAGTTTCTCACCAAGATACCTGCAATTTAAATTCGCAGGTTAAGACTATAAAAAGTAGTCTTAGTCATAGTACTTTTCAATCACGCTGTTTACTGTGTGAAAAATTATGATCACAAACTGTACCTACTGTACAAAAAGTTAAAACTTATCGAAAATCTAGTACAGTAATTTTCAGACTACCCGCAAATCTCAGCCAGTTGTTATAAAAACAAATTTTGATGCAGCTCAGTGTTCTTTTTGTAAAAGAGTAACCGTAATGTAGGTAGATGAGTTTTTGCTGAACAATTATTTTTTGCCACGAGAGATAACAAATTGAGTTTCCCGACATAAGATTAGAAATCAATCTTCATGTGGTGTTAGATCGTTGTATGAATAGGTAGACCTGTCGTAATAAGGACAGATGTTAAGTTATAGTAAGTTCATGAGTCTATCCTGGTAAGGAAGTGTCCTTCCAGATGTTATGGAGTTTATCCTGGTGGGAGTGTCGTCCGGGCCAGACTCGTAAGAGTTGGTTGAGGGGACACACTTCTTCCAGATGGTGTGAGTTTATCCTGGTAAGAGTGTCGTCCGGGCCAGACTCGTAAGAGTTGGTTGAGGGGACACACTTCTTCCAGATGGTGTGAGTTTATCCTGGTAAGAGTGTCGTCCGGGCCAGACTCGTAAGAGTTGGTTGAGGGGACACACTTCTTCCAGATGGTGTGAGTTTATCCTGGTAAGAGTGTCGTCCGGGCCAGACTCGTAAGAGTTGGTTGAGGGGACACACTGCTTCCAGATGTTATGAGTCTAGCCTGGTTGAGGGGTGTCGTCCAGGCCACGCTCAAAAGAGCTGGTTGGAGGGGCACACTTGCTCAGTCCAGATGATGGTTGATCCTGGTCGAATAGATACCTTGTTTCTTTTTGATTGGAAATTGTTCGGGCTTGATTGTACTAGCGCCCGAGGACGGTCGCAAGTCAGAATGGCCGTGATGGCGTTAGTCTTAGACTCCGTAGTCGTGTTAGATGATGGTGTAAGATCATGGACCCAAACATACAACCAACAACAAAAAAACTTTTTGTTTGTAAAGTTTAGTTAGATGACATCGAGTTTCTTGCTGGTTCCTCTCGCTAGATTGTGGCGTTCCGAACCAGTGATAGATTGGTTTAACAAGTATAGATAAAGAACTGCTGAGACCGTTACTTGATTTAGAGTTGTAATAGTAATCGGCCTCTAATCAAGTCTTTGATTGTTCTGATTATTGTGTTGGCAGTCTTACTCGTGATAAAGCTTCAGTCAATGGTCCTTGTGTGTAGGTTTTAGTTCTTCTAAACTCAGAGTAATACTCGCTTAGTTTGTTGCAGTTTGTTATTGCCTTTAGACAAACGATCAAAAGGTTGGTTGAGCCACCTTTATAAATGTTGAGATGTGATGAATTAGTTTCTTTGGCTTTGAAAGAAGCCGCGTTTGTCAGAATCATAACCAACATCATTATGTGATAATTCTTTAAAAGAAATGTAAAGAGTTTGGGTAGCAAGGGATGTCTATCAAGTTTGAGTGATTGGAAAGACGTTGATGTCTGGTCCACACTCCGCTGGGGAATAGTTGTAGTACTAGACTTATTATGTTCGCTTCATTTATTGTTGTATAATGATTTGAATGTGAAAAGTGTTCAATGACGGTTAGTAGTTAGTCAGGATGGACGAGCGGTAAAATGATTTTGTGGTTATGGTTTTGTCCTCACATACTTTGTAATACTTGGCGTACGAGGACGTACGCATGTCAGAATGGCCGTGTAGGCTCGCCGCCATTTAATTGTAAACACTTTGCTCATTGAACATCGCGTCATCGTCCCCACCGTCATTGTGAGATTATAAAATGAGATACGCAGTGTGTCACGAGATATTATTCGTGTGGCTCTTGCCGATGGCACTTCTCAGTAGATACTATGTGTGTCGTACTGTAGGTTTATTATTATCATTGTTGTTGTGACCTAATGTGGTTTCAGTTGTTAAAGGTTCAGTACTAGGTTGTGGAAAGTGATGTGAAGTGTGTGTGAATGATGTATAGTGTGTGTTGAATAGCTGTTTATCTGGTAAGTCCTTCTTGTATCGTTCCAATTTGTATTAGACAAACGTGATGGTTGTAGTTGAGGTTAATTGAACTAAGTGTGGTGTGCTAGGTTAGCTGGTTGGTCTGGGACCGGTATGGGGATGGTTGGAGCCGGTCGCTAGGTAGGGACTTAGCTAGTGTTAGTTAGCGATGTCTAGTCTCATAAAAGACGTTGTTGTCATGACTCATTATTGACGGTAGGTTAATAGTTGAGGGTAGTCTGTGATATCTCTCGTAGTGTGCAAGGATGATGTTAGTATGCCCACGAAGGCTCTGTTAATCTAAAGGTTGTAATCCTGACGTATCTGGTTAACCATTACCTAAGGTTACTTTTAGTGGTTTAGTCTTCAATCTCGATCATAATAACATACTTCTGGCGGTGACGAGCCTATAA
>NW_027189019.1:0-17391 GCF_902806685.2 Maniola hyperantus | reverse complement strand
TTATGAACGTTAAACTTAGTGTGTCAAGTAAATAAACAATTCTTCGACATTTTACACGAAATCAAAATTGTGTTTTCGTATTTAAAGATAAAATTCAAAAGACAAATTTTATTTTATTTTTATGCATAAGATTTTGATTTATCGTGCAAAATACTGAAAAAAATACCCGAGTACGGAACCCTCGGTGGGCGAGTCTTTAGTTGCACTTGGCCAGTTTCTTTGGAATCTAAATAAGAACTCTACTCTACTCCTGCGTACTATAGTCAAGAAAAATATACTTAACGACTATAAAAATTATTTACTAAAGAAATGCTTTGAAATAGGTACCTACACTTTCGAATCTTTTCTTTAATTAGAATAGAATAGAATATGTTTTACTCAAGTAAACTTTTTACAAGTGCTTTTGAATCGTCAGGTAGTTTTAATTTACCACTGGTTCGGAATGCCGTTCCTACCGATTCATTTTTTTCATTTTCATTACAGATGGAAAATGGAAAATATAGTGATATCGCTAGTATGACAAGCTAAACGTACCTACAGCTGTTCTCATTAAACTTATTCGCTATTGAGTTCGTGCAACAAAAGATGCAATTCTTTCATAAAAGCTTTGAATCGAGAGAATGAAGAAAGAAGTAAAGTACTTAATATAAGAAAGAAATAGCGTTGGCACTCCGTTTATACAACACTAGCTTATGCTCGTGACTTCGTCCACGTAAACCACACAAATTTCAAACCCCTGTTTTACCCCTTTAGGGATTGAATTTTCAAAAAATTCTTTCTTAGCAAATGCCTACATCAGCTATCTGCATGCCAAATTTCAGCCCGATTCATCCAGCAGTTTGAGCTGTGCATTGATAGAACAGTCAGTCAGTCAGTCAGGCACCTTTTCCTTTTATATATTTAGAAGATTTTTCCCACCCTATACTGGTATGGTTTTCGCGCTTGATTTTCCCGCTTCGCGGCTGTTGTCAATTAAGTTTTCCGTGAAAAGTTGTGAAAGTGTAGAGCAGCGAGTAGCGACATAGTTTGGCGCGTAGAGCTCACGCATGAACCGTGGACAATTTTTTTCATATACAGGGTGTAACCAAAACGTATTATTGTTATACTACCTAAACACAATCCAATACCAATAACCATTTGCCTAGTTTTGGCGTTTTAGTGATTTAGTATTTTTCAAACCCGCAATGTATAGCGTGCAAAACTCGGGTCAATACCTACTTACCTACCTACGTACGATATCGGCCTACGATGCAGCATTGACTCCTAGCGGTCTACTTACGCAACGTCAAAATTATTTAATAATTTATTTTTTTCGCGTTATTTTTGTGGTATCATATCAATAATCATCAGTACTATCACCTGTCTTCAATTTTGCCAGCGTTCTGGTTACAGCCTGTGTGAGCATTGAACGCTTGTTTAGTGGCGTCAAGTTTAGGGATCTCCATCACCGACAAGATGCAAATGAAACTCTTTGTAGCGAATCTCAAGGGATTTATTTGTAAAAATTCCGGACCGGAACGTTACGGCGCCGCGACAAAGGGAAATGAATGGGTCCGGCGAACTTCGCCGTAACTGCCGTAAATATATTATATTACACTGCTGGTGACAACGACACCTCCGGGAATAAGCGGCTTAAGTCATATCTACTCGTATTATATATTAGACTAGCTTATGTCCGCGACTTCGTTCACGTGGACTACACAAATTGCAAACCTCTATTTTACCCCTTTAGGGGTTGAATTTTCAAAAATATTTTCTGTCATAATAGCTATTTGCATGCCAAATTTCAGCCCGATTCTTTTAGCAGTTTGAGCTGTGCGTTGATATTATCAGTCAGTCAGTCACCTTTTCCTTTTATACATTTAGATTAGACTAGCTTATGTTCGCGACTTTGTCCGCGTGAACTACACAAATTTCAAACCCCTATTTTACCCCTTTAGGGGTTGAATTTTCAAAAATCCTTTCTTAGCGCTCATAATAGTCATAATCCCCGAACGCAAAATGACTATTCATTTTTTTAAAATGATTTTAACTAGGTAAATATTTTTTATACACATTTTAATTTTTAATTATCAACATGTTTTTATATGGGTCCCAAACCTGAAATAAAATGATTTTATTTTATTTATTTATTTATAATTCGCGCGTACAAAACATGGCGCGTAGACAACAACCAATAGCGGACGAAAGCGCGCTATGATTGGGTGGAACATTTTTGCGCCATTCAAAAATAAAAGTGGTAATACTATTATAGTATAGCCCATTGATCGCGCATCGCTTAAACATTAATATGGTCCTTGTTTCACGATACATCGACGGCTGGCCGTAAACACGTTTTATTGAGCAGTACCGCGAGCAGCGATGAATATTAAACGAATACACGACGCACGCTAATTGAATTTTAAAGCGTTCCTGTTATTGCGCGCCGTGTTCGACGCCAGTAAATAATTTTATGGCGCAAGTGTTATGGCGCCTGTAAAAATGAGTGCTGGATTATTAAACATACTTACCTTAGTTATTGTCATAAGGCTATGTAATTTATATGAGTACTAAATTAAATACTACATTTTTTATTCATTGAAATATTAAAATTGAGTGCAGTTGGTGCGAATTAAATGCAAAAAGAATAAGAAAATAAAAATGATCAAAAAAATGTAGTCATTCCATGTAAGATTTGAAATTGTAGCGTTGGTAGACCCCCCACTAAATGGACAAACGAAATCAAACGAATCACGAGGAGCCGCTGGATACTGGTGACGCAAGACTGCCTACAAGGGACCTATGTCCAGCAGTGGACGTCTATTTTGACAAATAGGTTTTCTGTATAACGTAGACTCACACTAAGAAAAAAAAAACAGATTTTACTCACGTGTGAAGTTGGGACGTGTCAGATAAATAAAATGACAGATACAAATTGCTAAGCAATATAAGTACTGCCAGTGTGTGGATATTGGGTACTCGAGCTCTATTATAATGGGCAAACGAAAATATTCTTCATCCCTACGTCAGAAGAAAGGGTCCAGATCCGGTCCATGGTAATTTGTACACGTCTTGAAAATGATCCGGTCGGCGGAGACAACGGAATAAATTGGGTAGAACCGTATGACTTCGATGGAGGCAAAACGAAAGGACGCCTTTTGCAAATAAATGGTGGCTTGGGAGATTGGACCATACGTGTTATTGATTGAAAGGACAATAAAAGTCCAGATTCAAATTCCGAACAATAACGGCCACAGCTGTAAACTACGTACAGTATATAACCACTTGTAGACTCTTGTATTCCATGGCCCGCCCACTACTAAACTCGGGTCTCCTCTCAGAATGCCATATGGGCTTAAGCCATAGTCAGGCATGCAGGTTTTCTCACAATGTTTTCCTGCACCGTCAAAGTGACAGGTCGAGATGGCAATCGGGCAGGGTACGACCCGTATACCCGCACGGCCCCCGCGCTAACTTGGTGCGGGCGAGCGCGGGTTACGTGCAGGTGTGCGGGGCAGCCCGCCGCTCATACTCCGATTGCCATCCTGACTTGTCACGGACTATACTTATATGTAATTGCTTGAAACGCACAGAACCCCAAAAAGCCTGAGTTTATTTTATTTTATTCATAGACTAGCGCTTGACTGCGATCAGACTTGGTAGCAAATGATGATGCAACCTAAGATGGAGCGCGAATGCCTATTATTTTGATGTTAACAAAGTTAAATTTTCCCGAAAATAATATTTTCCTCTAAATAAAACACCTATTAATAAAGGAAGCTCTACTACATACCTAATTGAAATTGTACCCCATCAGAACGTCACGCGAAGTGCGCCTGATTTAATATAGCTAGTTCCCAGGAAAATATTTACGGCTTTCAACAGGCACATTTTCCGGCAGACAACAAAGTAATCTAATGTGCGCATGCCTTGACATTGTGTTGACATCAAATAATTGGTATGTGGAAAACTACGTTACAACCCGAACACATTTAATGGATAGTTTAATGCATCCAGATTCCAGAAAGTTCCTTTCAACAATGGACTGAAATTAAAACACGTTTACCGTAAGTATGCACATTATAATAGTTAACTATTTTGAAGAAACAAGAAAGAAAACTAGTTTATTCATCTTGTGCCTACTAAGGTACATCTTGTGCCTAAGGTACAAACTTAAGATAATTAATGGTTAGTAGGTAGTAGTTAGTAATAAAAATAGTTAATAATTAATTTAATTAAAAATGAGTTCTTACTTTGAAATTGTAAGGTAATAGACATCTGTAACCTCTGCACAGCGTGTTTGCCGGCAAAGACGAGGCCGTGTCCGTGAACTTAGCAGAGCATGTGCTAGCAGATCAAAAATAAAAAGGAGTTCTATTCGCATGCAGAAGAGTTCTAGAGTTCCTGATACTTTTTAAAGATAGTTCTGGCGTTTTAACCAAAAAAATCGCAGTTAAAATAATGCTCTGCTAACTTCCGGTAGCAGATCATTTTCGAGCAAAGCAAAAAAAAAAAGACAGTTCTGTACGCATGCAGGTCAGTTCTATAGTTCCTCATACTTAATAATGATAGTTCTGGCCATTTAAGCTTAAAAAAAATCGATTGAAAAAATGAAAAAAAATTCAAACTTTATAATCACAAGTCATTCAAAAAATTCCAGCAGCTAGAACTCTGATCTGAGAGGCGGGAACTCCTCGATTTATTCTAGCTTATTAAACAAGCTATCGAATAAACCTACAAACTAAACCAGAACTCTCATAAAAATGCCAGCAGAGCATACAAGAAGAGTCAATTACTTTAAATTTTTGAACTTAGTATCAAAAGTTATTAAAAAAACTCCAGCAGCTAGAACTCTGATCTGAGAGGCGGGAACTCCTTGATTCATTCTAGCTTATTAAACAAGCTATCGAAAAAACCTATTATCTAGCCTGGAACTCTCAAAAAGATGCCAGCAGAGCATACAAGAAGAGTCAACTACTTTAAATTTTCGAACTTAATATCAAAAGTTATTTTAAAGAATCCAGCAGCTAGAACTCTGATCTGAGAGGCGGGAACTCCTCGATTTATTCTAGCTTATTAAACAAGCTATCGAATAAACCTACAAACTTAACCAGAACTTTCATAAAAATGCCAGCAGAGCATACCAGAAGAGTCAATTACTTTAAATTTTCGAACTTAGTATCAAAAGTTATTTAAAAAACTCCAGTAGCTAGAACTCTGATCTGAGAGGCGGGAACTCCTCGAATTATTCTAGCTTATTAAACAAGCTATCGATTTAACCTACAAACTGAACCAGAACTCTCATAAAAATGCCAGCAGAGCATACAAGAAGAGTCAACTACTTTAAATTTTCGAACTTAATATCACAAGTTATTTAAAAGAATCCAGCAGCTAGAACTCTGATCTGAGAGGTGGGAACTCCTCGATTTATTCTAGCTTATTAAACAAGCTATCGAATAAACCTACAAACTAAACCAGAACTCTCATAAAAATGCCAGCAGAGCATACCAGAAGAGTCAATTACTTTAAATTTTCGAACTTAGTATCAAAAGTTATTTAAAAAACTCCAGCAGCTAGAACTCTGATCTGAGAGGCGGGAACTCCTCGATTTATTCTAGCTTATTAAACAAGCTATCGAATAAACCTACAAACTAAACCAGAACTCTCATAAAAATGCCAGCAGAGCATACCAGAAGAGTCAATTACTTTAAATTTTCGAACTTAGTATCAAAAGTTATTTAAAAAACTCCAGTAGCTAGAACTCTGATCTGAGAGGCGGGAACTCCTCGATTTATTCTAGCTTATTAAACAAGCTATCGAATAAACCTACAAACTAAACCAGAACTCTCATAAAAATGCCAGCAGAGCATAACAGAAGAGTCAATTACTTTAAATTTTCGAACTTAGTATCAAAAGTTATTTAAAAAACTCCAGTAGCTAGAACTCTTGATCTGAGAGGCGGGAACTCCTCGATTTATTCTAGCTTATTAAACAAGCTATCGAATTAACCTACAAACTGAACCAGAACTCTCATAAAAATGCCAGCAGAGCATAGCAGAAGAGTCAACTACTTTAAATTTTCGAAATTAATATCAAAAGTTATTTAAAAGAATCCAGCAGCTAGAACTCTGATCTGAGAGGCGGGAACTCCTCGATTTATTTTAGCTTATTAAACAAGCTATCGAATTAACCTACAAACTGAACCAGAACTCTCATAAAAATGCCAGCAGAGCATACAAGAAGAGTCAACTACTTTAAATTTTCGAACTTAATATCAAAAGTTATTTAAAAGAATCCAGCAGCTAGAACTCTGATCTGAGAGGCGGGAACTCCTCGATTTATTCTAGCTTATTAATCAAGCTATCGAATAAACCTACAAACTTAACCAGAACTCTCATAAAAATGCCAGCAGAGCATACCAGAAGAGTCAATTACTTTAAATTTTCGAACTTAGTATCAAAAGTTATTTAAAAAACTCCAGTAGCTAGAACTCTGATCTGAGAGGCGGGAACTCCTCGATTTATTCTAGCTTATTAAACAAGCTATCGAATAAACCTACAAACTAAACCAGAACTCTCATAAAAATGCCAGCAGAGCATACCAGAAGAGTCAATTACTTTAAATTTTCGAACTTAGTATCAAAAGTTATTTAAAAAACTCCAGTAGCTAGAACTCTGATCTGAGAGGCGGGAACTCCTCGATTTATTCTAGCTTATTAAACAAGCTATCGAAAAAACCTATAATCTAGCCTGGAACTCTCAAAAAGATGCCAGCAGAGCATAGAAGAAGAGTCAACTACTTTAAATTTTCGAACTTAGTATCAAAAGTTATTAAAAAAAACTGCAGTAGCTAGAACTCTGATCTGAGAGGCGGGAACTCCTCAATTTATTCTAGCTCTCTCAGATCAGAGTTCTAGCTGCTGGATTCTTTTAAATAACTTTTGATATTAAGTTTGAAAATTTGAAGTGATTGACTCTTCTTGTATGCTCTGCTGGCATCTTTTTGAGAGTTCCAGGCTAGATTATAGGTTTTTTCGATAGCTTGTTTAATAAGCTAGAATAAATCGAGGAGTTCCCGCCTCTCAGATCAGAGTTCTAGCTACTGGAGTTTTTTTAATAACTTTTGATACTAAGTTTGAAAATTTGAAGTAATTGACTCTTCTGGTATGCTCTGCTGGCATTTTTGTGAGAGTTCTGGTTAAGTTTGTAGGTTTATTCGATAGCTTGTTTAATAAGCTAGAATAAATCGAGGAGTTCCCGCCTCTCAGATCAGAGTTCTAGCTACTGCAGTTTTTTTAATAACTTTTGATACGAAGTTCGAAAATTTAAAGTAGTTGACTCTTCTGCTATGCTCTGCTGGTATTTTTATGAGAGTTCTGGTTAAGTTTGTAGGTTAATTCGATAGCTTGTTTAATAAGCTAGAATAAATCGAGGAGTTCCCGCCTCTCAGATCAGAGTTCTAGCTGCTGGAGTTTTTTAAATAACTTTTGATACTAAGTTCGAAAATTTAAAGTAATTGACTCTTCTGGTATGCTCTGCTGGCATTTTTATGAGAGTTCTGGTTTAGTTTGTAGGTTTATTCGATAGCTTGTTTAATAAGCTAGAATAAATCGAGGAGTTCCCGCCTCTCAGATCAGAGTTCTAGCTGCTGGATTCTTTTAAATAACTTTTGATATTAAGTTCGAAAAGTTAAAGTAGTTGACTCTTCTTGTATGCTCTGCTGGCATTTTTATGAGAGTTCTGGTTCAGTTTGTAGGTTAATTCGATAGCTTGTTTAATAAGCTAGAATAAATCGAGGAGTTCCCGCCTCTCAGATCAGAGTTCTAGCTACTGGAGTTTATTTAATAACTTTTGATACTAAGTTCGAAAATTTAAAGTAGTTGACTCTTCTTCTATGCTCTGCTGGCATCTTTTTGAGAGTTCCAGGCTAGATTATAGGTTTTTTCGATAGCTTGTTTAATAAGCTAGAATAAATCGAGGAGTTCCCGCCTCTCAGATCAGAGTTCTAGCTGCTGGATTCTTTAAAATAACTTTTGATATTAAGTTCGAAAATTTAAAGTAGTTGACTCTTCTTCTATGCTCTGCTGGCATCTTTTTGAGAGTTCCAGGCTAGATTATAGGTTTTTTCAATAGCTTGTTTAATAAGCTAGAATAAATCGAGGAGTTCCCGCCTCTCAGATCAGAGTTCTAGCTACTGCAGTTTTTTAATTACTTTTGATATTAATTTCGAAAATTTAAAATAGTTGACTCTTCTTGTATGCTCTGCTGGCATCTTTTTGAAAGTTCCAGGCTAGATTATAGATTTTTTCGATAGCTTGTTTAATAAGCTAGAATAAATCGAGGAGTTCCCACCTCTCAGATCAGAGTTCTAGCTACTGGAGTTTTTTTAATAACTTTTGATACTAAGTTCGAAAATTTAAAGTAGTTGACTCTTCTTCTATGCTCTGCTGGCATCTTTTTGAGAGTTCCAGGCTAGATTATAGGTTTTTTCGATAGCTTGTTTAATAAGCTAGAATAAATCAAGGAGTTCCCGCCTCTCAGATCAGAGTTCTAGCTGCTGGAGTTTTTTTAATAACTTTTGATACTAAGTTCAAAAATTTAAAGTAATTGACTCTTCTTGTATGCTCTGCTGGCATTTTTATGAGAGTTCTGGTTTAGTTTGTAGGTTTATTTGATAGCTTGTTTAATAAGCTAGAATAAATCGAGGAGTTCCCGCCTCTCAGATCAGAGTTCTAGCTGCTGGGTTCTTTTTAATAACTTTTGATACTAAGTTCGAAAATTTAAAGTAATTGACTCTTCTGGTATGCTCTGCTGGCATTTTTATGAGAGTTCTGGTTAAGTTTGTAGGTTTATTCGATAGCTTGTTTAATAAGCTAGAATAAATCGAGGAGTTCCCGCCTCTCAGATCAGAGTTCTAGCTACTGCAGTTTTTTTAATAACTTTTGATACTAAGTTCGAAAATTTGAAGTAATTGACTCTTCTGGTATGCTCTGCTGGCATTTTTATGAGAGTTCTGGTTCAGTTTGTAGGTTTATTTGATAGCTTGTTTAATAAGCTAGAATAAATCGAGGAGTTCCCGCGTCTCAGATCAGAGTTCTAGCTACTGGAGTTTTTTTAATAACTTTTGATATTAAGTTCGAAAATTAAAAGTAGTTGACTCTTCTTGTATGCTCTGCTGGCATTTTTATGAGAGTTCTGGTTCAGTTTGTAGGTTTATTTGATAGCTTGTTTAATAAGCTAGAATAAATCGAGGAGTTCCCGCCTCTCAGATCAGAGTTCTAGCTGCTGGGTTCTTTTTAATAACTTTTGATACTAAGTTCGAAAATTTAAAGTAATTGACTCTTCTGGTATGCTCTGCTGGCATTTTTATGAGAGTTCTGGTTAAGTTTGTAGGTTTATTCGATAGCTTGTTTAATAAGCTAGAATAAATCGAGGAGTTCCCGCCTCTCAGATCAGAGTTCTAGCTACTGCAGTTTTTTTAATAACTTTTGATACTAAGTTCGAAAATTTAAAGTAATTGACTCTTCTGGTATGCTCTGCTGGCATTTTTATGAGAGTTCTGGTTCAGTTTGTAGGTTTATTTGATAGCTTGTTTAATAAGCTAGAATAAATCGAGGAGTTCCCGCGTCTCAGATCAGAGTTCTAGCTACTGGAGTTTTTTTAATAACTTTTGATATTAAGTTCGAAAATTAAAAGTAGTTGACTCTTCTTGTATGCTCTGCTGGCATTTTTATGAGAGTTCTGGTTCAGTTTGTAGGTTTATTTGATAGCTTGTTTAATAAGCTAGAATAAATCGAGGAGTTCCCGCCTCTCAGATCAGAGTTCTAGCTGCTGGGTTCTTTTTAATAACTTTTTATACTAAGTTCGAAAATTTAAAGTAATTGACTCTTCTAGTATGCTCTGCTGGCATTTTTATGAGAGTTCTGGTTAAGTTTGTAGGTTTATTCGATAGCTTGTTTAATAAGCTAGAATAAATCGAGGAGTTCCCGCCTCTCAGATCAGAGTTCTAGCTACTGCAGTTTTTTTAATAACTTTTGATACTAAGTTCGAAAATTTAAAGTAATTGACTCTTCTGGTATGCTCTGCTGGCATTTTTATGAAAGTTCTGGTTAAGTTTGTAGGTTTATTCGATAGCTTGTTTAATAAGCTAGAATAAATCGAGGAGTTCCAGCCTCTCAGATCAGAGTTCTAGCTGCTGGAATTTTTTTAATGACTTGTGATTATAAAGTTTGAATTTTTTTTAATTTTTTCAATCGATTTTTTTTAAGGTTAAATGGCCAGAACTATCATTATTAAGTATGAGGAACTATAGAACTGACCTGCATGCGTACAGAACTGTCTTTTTTTTTTGCTTTGCTCGAAAATGATCTGCTACCGGAAGTTAGCAGAGCATTATTTTAACTGCGATTTTTTTGGTTAAAACGCCAGAACTATCTTTAAAAAGTATCAGGAACTCTAGAACTCTTCTGCATGCGAATAGAACTCCTTTTTATTTTTGATCTGCTAGCACATGCTCTGCTAAGTTCACGGACACGACGAGGCCCCCGTTAGAATGTACAAGTAAAGCCCTTTCAT
The DNA here is from genome assembly GCF_902806685.2 of Maniola hyperantus. Classification (NCBI taxonomy): domain Eukaryota; kingdom Metazoa; phylum Arthropoda; class Insecta; order Lepidoptera; family Nymphalidae; genus Maniola; species Maniola hyperantus. Next base: position 6,838 of record NW_027189019.1, on the reverse strand, counting down.
ATAATACCCCACTTGGTATAGTAATCTTACTTTGAAAGTTGAAAATACCAATATTTGTTCATGACCACAATTTTTTTTTGTGTGATGTAACCACAAACTCACGGTTTTCAGATTTTTCCCCGAATTTCTGCTATAAGACCTACCTACCTACCAAATTTCATGATTCTAGGTCAACGGGAAGTACCCAGTAGGTTTCTTAACAGACAGACAAACAGACAACAAAGTGATCCTATACGGGTTCCGTTTTTCCTTTTGTGGTACGGAACCCTAAAAACTTGCGCGATAATTTTAAATTATTTCACGTTATCATATTTGAGTAGGGACAGTACCCGTAGTACAAGATTTTACGTCTCACCAAACCAAACCAAATTCGAGAGTCGAAATACTTCCGCGTTACAGTAAAATGGACCTAAACAGCCTTGAATTGAAGTCAAATATTCAATGCCACTGATTTTAATTTCGCAATGTTTCCGCTTGGAGCGCTGGCTGTAGAAGTGTAGACAAACTTGAGCTTTAAAACAATGTATTTAAGATCCAGTTTACTGTAACGCGGAAGTATTTCGACTCTCGAATTTGGTTTGGTTTGGTGAGACGTAAAATATTGTACTACGGGTACAGGTATCTTTAGTACCGATCGCGTTCTTAAAACGAACTACGTCACCGGGGTCTAGTTATCTAGTCCCGGATATTGCTAGCAAAAACTGGAGCGCGCCTGTAATTAGCTGTCGTGTTTGTCTTCACGAGGCTGCTCGAATGCTAGCAACTACCAACTAGTTGCAAGTTCGCCGTGAACTCCTACTTACTTCCTAATAACAAGCTCTAGTATACTACCTTACCTAAGTGCTCGTAGTTCATGCTTTGTGTATCTTTCAAATGTCTATTTAAGTCATAAATTTCATATAGCACGTTAGCGCCATGAATGGGATAAATACTACCATACCCCTTCCAGGCTAGCCCGCTTCCATCTTAGACTGCATCATCACTTACCATCAGGTGAGATTGCAGACAAAATCTAACTTGTCTCTGAATAAATAAATAAATGAAATATAAATGGCCCGAGGAGGCAGAGATAATAAAATAATATTCATTCATTCATTCACGACTTTTAGGTTCACTCCATTATGAATCAATCTCACTGGATTTAGGGGCGTCTGTCTACTAGTCTATGAAATCACGGATTCCGTAAAAATACGAATCGAATGAGTACATATTTGTATGACGACCACTATGAAGAATCACGGATTCGAACCCAATACAGATGACTACAGAAACACCCTAAGAGCGGTTATACGCACTGCATCCGATCCGAGTCCGTGAAAATACGTTCCTTTTGATTTTGTACGGTAGCTTATAACATGTCGTAGATAATCACTGGTATTCTCAGATATGACTTGTAGAACTCGGACGACGGAAGTGCATTGCGTACTTGCCGTTAGGGTTGTAATAAGTTTTAAAAGGGGTTAAAAAACTCTAGATACAGATGCTTTAATAATATGGATCTTTTGAAATTCAAAGCAATAATAAACCAATTTAATAAAAACACGTTATGGCAATAGTTGATAGTAGGGGCTGCGCAGTTTCTGCGAGCGACAAGGCTGCCTGTTGGAACTAACGCCTAACTTAGCTGCGTTGTTTTTATAATTTACAAGCCAGTGCTGCTGACACTATTTACATAAACCTCTTTTTGGCTATGCTGGCTAGGCGGTTCACCCGCTGTTCAAAGCCTACTGCCAGGCGCTCTACACCTCTCAGCTCTGGTACGACTATACTAAAGCCACTTTTGACGCTCTCAGAGTGCAGTACAACAATGCGTTTCGAGCTCTGCTGGGGCTGCCGTGGAGGTGTAGCGCGTCGGGTATGTTTGCGATGCACAGGGTTGACGATTTTTATGCGGTAATGCGTAGGTCTAGGGCAGGGTTCCTGTCAAGACTGCATACTACTAATAATTTAATAATAATAGAAATGGTAAATATTGTTTATACACATTTTAATTTTAAATTATTATCAACATGTTTTTATATGGGTCCCAGACCTGAAATAAAATAATTTTATTTATTATTATTTATTATTTAGGAAACTCACTAGATGATGCCCGCGGCTTTATACATTCAACTAGCTGATGTAATGATGAAATATATGATGATATATATTATGATGAATAGCTTTTCCGGGATAAAAAGTAACCTATGTCACTCTCCAGGTCTTTATCTATACCCATGCCAAAAATCACATCAATCCGTAGCGACGTGATTGAAGGACAAACCAACAAACAAACACACTTTCACATTTATACTAAGGATACCTACTGATTCTGTTTTTTCTGGGATATAAAGTAGCCTATATCCGTCTTCGGGATGCAAGCTATCTCTATACCAAATAGATGATGGCCATGACTTCGTTCATAGTCGTTTTAAATAAACCTTTTCGATTGAGTCAGAACACTTTGGGACAAAAAGTCCGTCCTAGGGACTCAAGCTGTTTCTGTAGGTACCAGATTTGAACCGTGACCGGATTGGACCGTGAAGAGGTAGCAGATAAACTTTCGCATTACAATACTAATATTATGGGCAGCCTCACTTCGGGCCACAATTTAGAAAATATGTACCTATCTAATTCAAGGCGCCAACACACGAGTAGATATTCTTTGATTTTTCGTGATAAAAAGTAGCCTATGTGTTAATCCAGGGTATAATCTATCTTCATTCCAAATTTCAGCCAAAGCCATCCAGTAGTTTTTGCGTGAAGGAGTAACAAACATACACACACGCACACCACACACACACACATACAAACTTTCGTCTTTATAATAATAGTCGGGATTTTCGGGGTCCACTAGTCATCTGACATATTAACTAACTAACTAGTTGTAAGCCAAGGACTTTTGAGAGATTGTCGGGAACAAAGTCTGAGCACCATAATTTCACCGTAACATTTTTAACAAAGATTGTCGAATGCACAGTACATATTAGATGTTATTGTGTCCATGTGCATCATGCATGAGCTACTGAAATAATGACCGACCTAACTAAAAACAATAAGAACAGGTATTGTTTTAACATTAAATATGATTTCAACGTAGCCACAGTGCAGAGCCATCACATTTATTTTTGAAAACATAATTTAAATTAATACGTCAGTGTACAGAACTCGGAATTGTAAAGGTAGCTTTTCACGATTCGCGGTCATGCAAACTGCGTTTCTGCCTTTTTATTGACTCTCAAACAGAAACAAATTTTCAGCGACGTGTTAAGCCCGATCATCCACCAGTGCCTCTCAGTAGTGATAAACAGTATCTACATTCTACTGGAATGTTAATTGATTGAGAAACATATATTTTACAACCTACAACATACAAACAACAACAATACAACATACAATCTCTAGATAAGAAAATTTCATAAAACTGTATTTTAAAAAGGGAAGACAAAGTACGCTTGTGTGTGTGACACATACGTGTAGCGACACAGACTTTCTAGATGCTGGTGCGGAGTTTATCCACCTTTTGACACCTAAAATTGAGCTTTAAAAAATGGCGGCATGATCAAAAATTGATAGTTTGGCACACGTCTCTATGAAGTTTTAAAAATAACGTGCACTGATGTTTCATTGCACATATTCGACAATCTACTCCTATTCTGGATTCTGTGACTGTGAAACTCTTACGAGCGCTAGTAACTAGCTAACTAATACGTAACTGTTACGTGCATCATGTCAAGTCAGTCAAAACGATCGAGGTTTTACGCACCATGGAAAGGCACCAATGTACTTCGCTCGCTGGAATGTTGTCGAGGCTGCGTGGAGTTCCTTGCAACTGTTTATGTTATAATTCAAATACACTCGCGCTGAATTAAACCCGCAGCGAGCGAGAGTTGTTCCCGCGACATTGTTACGTTCGCGCCTGTTGCCATAAAAATAATGAAACTCTTGAAACTATTGTCAAGGAACGTTTTGTGTGTTGGTTGCAGCGGTGCAGAAATACAATATAAATACTGTAAACGTGACGCTTTGTTTTATTTTGTTTTGTGTACGTAATACGTTGGGCGATAATCGTTTCTTCGTCCTAGCGAGGTCGCGGTGTTTAATGAAAGCATCCGTCTTAACCTTACATAACAATAACAAAAACTGTACCTAACTGAACGATTTCTTTGCATTTGAATAAATTCTGAAATTTTTTGTCGGTTGAAGTATTGTATTATCGACTAGCGACCCGCCCCGGCGTCACACGGATCCCGTTAACTGAAAATCCTCTCTAAGATAAAGAATTTAACAGCTATTCCCTTCGCGCTGAAGTAGAAAACGCCCTATAACTCGAATTATTTAGACGCTATAACTCGAAGTGAATTTGATTTCCCTGTCATGTAATTTGTGAAGTTTGAGTTATAGAGCGTGATATGTAATCATAATCACGCTCTATAACTCAGACTACAAATTTAGAGGACTCTATTTTTTTAATTTTATTCAGATACAAGTTAGCCCTTGACTGCAATCTCACCTGATGGTAAGTGACGATGCAGTCTAAGGTGGGAGCGGGCTAACCTGGAAGGAGTATGGCAGTTTTTATTAAACCCATACCCCTTTGGTTTCTACACGGCATCGTACCGGAACGCTAAATCGCTTGGCGGCACGGCTTTGCCGGTAGGGTGGTAACTAGCCACGGCCGAGGCCTCCCACCAGACCAGACCAGAAATTTAGAAATTATAAAATTCCAAATCCCTGCCAGAAATCGAACCCGGGACCTCCCACTTATAAGACCACAGCGCTTACTATTGCGCCAGGGAGGTCGTCAAAACTCTACATCTCGAAGAAGCAATATGTAAACTTTGCTGCCTCTGTAAATCGAAATTTTGTCTGTAAGACTTTTTGTCTCGAAGCAGAGTAGTTCAATAACCAATTCCAAGAAGTTGTTTAGCTTACGGGCGGGTTTTTTGTGACCTGCGGAAGTTCTCAATGACAATTATTATTGTTTACATTTTTGGGCACATCTGCGTAAGTACCAAATGTTTCGTATGAAATGCTTCGTTAAAAGTGTCATTTATTACTTCTTGTACTATCTACATAGAAAATTGGTTTGCAATTTTTACATTCATTCTTTTTCAGTAAAACAAATCACTATAAGTCGAATTTTTATTTTCTTTTGAATTTGAAATTGAATACTTACTTAAAAACTCCTTATCTCGAAATGCTCAATAAGTGAAAGATTCGTTAACTCGAAATTTTTAACCTTTCCCTTGAAGTTCGAGTTAAAGAGGCTCCACTGTACCTACATCGTTTGTTACAACTCTATTTCGCGCTACATAATTATTTGGAGAAGGCCCAATATGCATTATATTTTACGATCGCCCACTTTTTACATGATATACAAACTTATACGCTACAATTCATATTGCATGTGACTTCGACCTTTTGTTCTAAGTATTAGGCAACATTTTCCTGTAACTTAGATTAATCTTGTTTGGTTTTGAGGCGGCCTAGTTTCATTTAAGCTTTGTTTTAAAATTCCTCGACGCCTGCCAAATGCGTATAGCTGGAAAGCTGGTAGAAAACTTAGGGGAGGTGCTGTTACTAGCTTGAATACTTTTTCATATCTTACTAACCCTCTTAACATGTTACGAAAGTATAATTATCACATTGCTACAATCTCAATTGTTGTGATTGGCCAAATTTATAGTATTCTTTGTGTGACAAAATGTTTATCACACTATAACTGTGAGGCAATGATAGGCCTGCTGGATGGAGTCATGATTTATGAATATAAAGTTGACTTGTCAAATATTTCAACATTGAATTTTGGAATCATTATTGAATCACTATCTTCTTAACGTCCCACTGCTGGTCGAAGAGTTCCTCTCTTTTTAGATAGGGATTCAGAGATGTCCACCATACAGCATCAGAATATTTATAAAGATATATGATATGACCCAGGATGTGTAAAGAACATGGTGAAACAAGTGTTTTAAAATGAAACAAAAAATATGCCTACAACTACTGAAATTAATCCACGTATTTTTACCAATATACATTTAAAACTGTAATAAGCATTTTTTTTAAGTTTTTATCAAGTAACTCGTCATATTTTGCCACCAGTTCTCGGAGTATAGGACAGGGAATGAGGTCGCGAGGTCTCGTTAGGCATTTTCTTCGCTATCTAAGCTTTCTTTACATGAAAGGGGATAGCGGCTCGGTGGTTTACACTCCAGCTTTACTAAACAATCGTATCGCATATTACATTTTTAGATGCACTGAAATGAAATTTTTATTTCAAGACAATGATTTTGTGCGAGTGGATTGGATGTCGACCATCCAATTGACATCCAATCCACTCGCACGACGACACCACAGAACAGCGAGAATTCGTGAACGTTGCCATCCTTATGTAAGGATGGCAACGTTCATGATTTCTCGCTGTTCTGTGGTAGAATGGTGAAGGAGGAACAAGGTCGTGAAATTAAGAGCTTAGTAAGCTAAGAAACCTAGTAAGAGGTTAGTAATAAAAGCCTCAATAGCTCAACGGTTATGGAGCGGATTGAATTCCGAAAGGTCGCCGGTTCAAACCCCACCCGTTGCACTATTGTCTTACCCACTCCTAGCACAAGCTTTACGCTTAATTGGAGGGGGAAAGGGTTAGACATATTAACAAGGCTAATATTGTTTAAAAAAAAAAGTTCCTGACCACACTCTCCAAAGTATATCCAAGAAAAGGCCGATAAGCAGGCGACATTACGTCGGTGCTGCTATTTCGTCTGCGTAAGTGACTGATCGCCAATTATTATTATCTAAATATATAAGGAAACGGCCACTGACTGACTGACCGACTGATCTATCAACGCACATCTCTAAC
>NW_027189018.1:0-12500 GCF_902806685.2 Maniola hyperantus | reverse complement strand
AGTTAATTTACGTGGCGAAGAAATTCAATTATATCTTCATATAAAAAAACGAAATGATAGATTACAGCAAAAATACAATTCCTCGATTTGAACAAACCAGTGGTGAAAAAAAGAAGCTTTCAAAATCAAACAGTGACAATAAATACACATCACTACAGCATGGGTCACTCAGTGCTAAATCATTCACCCGCAAAACTACACATCCTAAAAAGAAGATTAAATTAACACTTAAAAATAAGAAATTTCTTCAATCTATTGGATTATCAAAATGACTATTTTGAACATAATTAATTCTCCCGTCTATGACACTTCCATAGAGAGTATTGAAGTTCACTCTTATAAACCATACGGAACCAGCTTCAACACAAACGATGAAATTAGAATTCCTATCAACCAGCAAGATTTATATGTCTTACCCTCAGAGAGCACGCTGTATATAGAAGGGGTCATATCCGTTCAAAATATTGAAACAAAACAAACAGTTTCAAGTATTCAACTAACTAATAATTCTTTTCTTTATCTGTTTCAAGATATTCGATATGAACTGAACGGAGTTGAAATAGATAAGGTTAAAAATACTGGTATCACTACAACAATTAAATCTTTGCTTTCATTTAGTGATCATGAAGCTAAAATGGCTAAAGCATGGGGCTGGGACTTAAATGGTACTAAATGCAAAGGCAGCTTTTCAGCTTCTATCCCTCTATGTAATATAATGGGGTTTGCTGAAGATTATAAAAATATTATTATGAATTGTAAGCACGAATTAGTTATTCTGCGAAGTAATAATAATATGAACGCAGTAAAACTTAACACTGGTGATTTTGTACATGATATTCAAATAAACAAAATAGTATGGCGTGTTCCTCATGTTAAGGTATCTGACAGAGAAAAAATTAATTTACTAAAGTATCTAGAAAAAGATAGACCGATTCAGTTAGCTTTCAGAAATTGGGATTTGTATGAATATCCTCTGCTACCCAAAACTACTAAACATACTTGGTCTATTAAAACGTCATCTCAAATTGAGAAACCAAGATATGTAATTATAGGTTTACAAACAAATAGAAAAAACAATGTACAAAAAGACATGTCTCAATTTGATGAATGTGATTTACGTGATGTTAAAGTGTTTCTAAATTCTACATACTATCCATATGAAAGTTTGAATGTAAATTTTTCAAAGGGTCAGTTCACTTTATTATATGAACAGTATGTCAGATTTCAACAGTCTTTCTACGGTCGTAGACCTGAACCATTGTTGGGTTTGGAAGAATTCAGGACGAGGGCTCCTCTTTTTGATTGTTCACGGCAAACTGATAACTTGAAAACAGGACCGGTAGTGAACATAAGGCTAGAGTTAGAAAGTAATTCAGAAATACCTGATCAAACTGCAGCATATTGTCTCATTTTGAACGACTGTATTATCGAGTATAAACCACTTAGTAGCATTGTTAAAAAAATATCATGAATTCAGAAATCTTAATTGTAGATTTACAAGGCTTCAAAAACAGTGGTAATGAATTCATAATAAAAGAATTTTCACTTGGATTTGAAAAAAAGGATTGTACACAAACATTTTTGATTAAACCTCCTTACCCCTTTAGTAAATTGACTAAAGAAGAAAAGAAACAAGTACTATGGTTAGAAAAGTATAATGGAATGAGATGGAGCGAAGGCTATATAGACTATTACGAATTTAAGCGTATTATCGTACCATTCTTGAATAAAAGAGTGATACTTACAAAAGGTCACGAGAAAATAAAATGGATAAAAGAGCTGTGTTCAAACTGTTCAGTGATAGATTTATCTGATCATGGCTGCTTTAATCTTTCAAGATTACATATTGAATATTGTAAGAATCATGATTTTAATTGTATTTTTCATGCTAAAAAGTGTGCATTAAAAAACGTTTTGTGTATCAAAAAGTGGATTTCTGTAAATAATATTGAAGTTTCATTATAGATATTATAGGTATACATGTTTACTCGATTTTTAAAATAAAACAACCTGAAATATATTTATAAACTAGTTTTATTTTATAAAATTACTTACAAGCTACTTTACTCATACCCCACTATTACAAATACAAATTAAAATCTATAACCTATAACTTACAAAGTCAACGAGCCGTGGAATTATAATTTTTATACCTACATATTACTATCACACATTTTTTTTGAAATTTTTCTTATAACACTTTCAGTAAAATCCATTATTTCATCTACAGTGTCTTCAACCACATACTGGGTACTCAAAATTATATTGTCTCGATTATCATCGAAAGTTAAGTCACAAACTTCGATTTTAATTAACCGGTGACCTTTTTTTAACACTTTACGTACAACAAAAGTTGTGCTATTTTTATCAGATTTTCGTTTTGACGGTTTTGATTTACATTGACTGGGACTAGGATTTTTTATTTCTTCAACTTCAGTCTCAAAATCATATAGCTGACCACACTGAAATTCACTAGAGTAGCTCATATCTGTAAAAGAAAATACTGTTCGCTATCAAGCTACTCGTAGATCTACATAATATGTAGTACCTTAAATACAATATAACTTACCTACAGTAATATTTGTCAAATTAAATAAAATTAACGTATGAAATAACAAAATAAACTACTGAAGCCGTGACACAGTTGACCGTCAATGAAACATGATGCGATACTTTAATAACCTCGTTTTTGCAGGTTCAATGCGCTATGTTTATGCTATCTGCTAACTTTGCAAAATTAGAAGCGTGCCAAATAAGTGTTAAGACTTAAACAAGCCCTATTAAAAAATTAAAAAGAAATCGTTTTATGACCCCATGCAACTGTTGAGATTTTATCTGATTTAATGTAACGTTTGTCATCTTGGCTGGACAGTGCAATCTTATTTACAGATTGGGTGAATATTTCATGTTTGATAGATTTAAACAATATATTTTGCTTACGAATTAGTGAATTATTGAGTAAAACATTTTGGTAATCGTTTGATGACAAATCTCGAATAACGTTCCTTTTAATCCCCTTAGCTTTTTTTATTACTTTTTTTTCAGTTTTAATGCAGTATAACTTCGATCTCAAACCAACAAATTCTGTGACTATTTCACCGCCCAATTCATCTTTAAATAAACCAGGAATTTTTTTGTTTACAATCGGTAACTGAAATGTATTTCGTTCAATATAGTTACTTGTATCAAAAAAATTTATAAAATTATTTCTTAAATCATTATAAAAATCATCTGTTTCGATGGTGTAAACGAAACTATCCGTGTCTGTGTAACAAAGTTGGATGCGGTGTTAATAAAATGGTTTCATCACAGAATAATGAAATTGATACATATGACTCTTGGAAAGCTCCAACACGGAAAAGCCAATATAAATAGGTTTATCTAAAATAATTCGTTCGGGTTTCATTTGAATCGCTACTAGATCTTTTGAAAAGATTGAAGTGCTATGAAAATTTGGACGAGATATTAATTTATTGGCCCCGAGAGTCTTGTTTGTCTTATTTTTACTGTCAGTCCAACAGTTTACTAATTTGACATCGACTCTATTTTCGGTGTTTTCTAAGGTCTTTCCAAATACTGAATTATTAAATAGTTTAAAAAGCTCCTGCTGAAATGGAGAAGTAGCTTTTTTACGAAGTTCTGTGTTCAAATCGATGTATTTTTTTAAGAAGGGTTTTTGTTTGAAAGTAACCACACGATGAATTTTATTAAGAAGCAAACCGTTTTTTAAGCATGTTTTTAAATGCACGTAATGTATAACGTAGTGAAACTTTGAGTAAAGATTTGGAATTAATTTAGAAGTTTTACCACCTTGGGGTATGAACTTTTGGGCACAAAAAGGATAATCATTGTGAAAACAGTGTAAATGTTCAGGATATGATATGTCTACTTCTAAAATAAAACCAAATTCAGCATCATCTGACACTTGCAAAACATCTAAATGTTTTATCTCAATCTGATTTAAAAACCTAAAGTCAGATACAGGCAATGTTTGACTCATGCTGTATCCATATAAATTGTTACAATCAATATAGACAATATATGAACTTGGTTTAGAAGGGTCATATGCATTCATATACTTGTTATTTGCCTTAGCGTGCCGTTTTCAACACATACAAATCCCTCCACGTATACCTTTTTGTATTAGACGAACAATTTCCAAATCATTTAGCAACTCTAATCTGATTCCTGTTTTAAGCAACATTGCATCGAATGATAGACTAGGCGCTGTTAAATAAAATGCTGGATCAAGCTGATAATTGAATTTGCAAACTTTTCTAAAATTTTCAAAAATGTCTGTTAATAATAATACGTCAGTTTTAAGGTAGAGATCAGTATATTCGCCCATGTTTAAGATGCCAAATGTTTCCCAAACGGTTTTAGCGTGGTTATAACAAGCATCACTGACATTTTCATCATTTAACATATTATAAAAACATTGTTTCGGTGGAAGTTGATCATATAGAAACTTTTTCCAATCAGTCATAAAGTCATAAGGATATACTCCCTTTCTTTTTACTAATTGAAATTGGGACTCCTCGGGAAAGTATTTTTTCAAGTATATAAAGTCATCGGTGTCTAATCCGTTCACTAATTTTGCAATGCTCGCGCTTAAAAACTTATAAGAATCTACAAATCTAACTTGTGCAAACTGACTATCAGAAATCTTTAAAAATTTTGTGAACGATATGTAACTTTCCTTACTCTTAGGAATAACTTTTATATTTCCTTCGAGTTCGCCTAGCTCTTTTATAAATAAATGACAATCATAACCCGACAAATTATGAAAAAATATTGGTAATAGTTTTGGAACGCTATAACGCAAATTACAATACTGATGTGCTGCGCCGCGATAACAACCTGTCAAATGACAATGGTCTCTAACTTTATCAAAAAATAATAACTCATTACAGATGTGGCACTTCGAAGCGGAAGCATGAGCTTTAGCATTTTCTTCTGAAAATATAATTGGTATCTCAGTGTTCAAAATACAATATATTTCTTTAACATCTTTTAAAAGAAACTCTATGAACTTTATCACACAATCAGGTCCTCGGTATTGTCTAAACTTATTAAGATTTTCATCAAAAGAACAGACAATATGATATGCAAAGGCGGCAGGAACGTGTAGCTGTTGTTTTGCCGTGTAACTACAACAAGGGTCAGGCTCGCAACCATGAACTGGTTTTAATAATGTTTCAAAATCTGCATAAATAACAAAGGGTACATCTTGCTTACGTTGAAAATTTTTAAATTGTACAAAAGAACCTTTTTCTGGTAAAACTGTAGCTACACCACTACAAATGTGATTATTTAAATTAATTTCGGTTGAAAAGAAAAGAAGGCAATCATCACAAAAATATAGTTTAGCGTGGTGTTTTGTAACTTGTCTCCCAACGAGACGCGGTAAATTTTTTATGAGAACGTAGTGTGATTTATTGCCTTTGTCAATCAAAAGTAAATTAACTTTTATTTTACGCTTAAACTCTGATCTATATATAGGACCTACAATCGTATTACTGTTTTTTAAAGAGTATACATTAACAGAAATATTAGAGTTATTAGATTCGAATACCTTAATATCTGCAAATGTAACAGGTAAATTCATATTTTGTATGTTCAAAACGTCACGAAAATGAGGATACGAGGATGTGCGAGCGCTATTTTTGCTTGTGGGATAAACCGCTGCTACAATAGACCACAGAAAACAATACGGATCACTATTTTTAATATTGAGACAAGCTTTCTTATTTCTAAACAATCGCGGTAAATCAATATAGCTCGATCCATTCAATGGATCGTATTTATTAACATTTACTTCCAAGTACGAATTGCATAAAAAAGTCCACCCACTATCGCGTTCTTCAAATTCTTGAATTTTTTTTTTAATTGTCTCAATAAGTGTCTGAAATATGCAATCAAATGAGTAGTTTTTACAAATAACTATATTTTTTGTAACGAAAGACTTTGTTTCTTGTTCATTATTTTTGAACAAGAGAAAAGTACCAAAATATTCAAAGTTAACTTTTATACTATCATGGTTACTAAGAGAAGAATTTAAAATACTTTTTAGTTTAGAACTAATATTTTCTAAAAATATTTCAGGCAAACTTTGCTCAAACTCCAACGCAAGTATTCGATATGAAGCTATTCTACCTTGGAAAGCAGATGAAATTTTAACAATTCCACTACTTATTTCATTCATAGAGATACTTTTGTGTATGTTACTGCGGAGATGACCTATCCACTGCTTTTTAGTCACCTCGACTGAGCAAACTTGACAAAAAGGCATTATGAATTTATAAAAATTAGATTTACACCTAAAGAACTGAAAAACCAAAAAACTAATAAAACCTTATACCATTTATTAGGAACCTAACTAATGAATTAATAAAAATAAAACCTTTCTTATAATGTTATTCCTTCATTTGCCTTATTACCTAAGTACTACACACATACACATACACGTATACATTAAAATTGTTCTATCTTTTCTTAAAATTAAAGTTACCCGACATAAATGTCGGGTCCGAGTCCTTAAATAATTCGTGCAGTTCCTTTACGAGTCGCTGCAGTGCTTTCCACTGCGACGAGTCGTCGTCCACCGAGCAGGCCAAACGCAGCAGCGCTTTCTTCCAGCGTTCGTCCGACTCGGTAGCCTCGGCGTCGCAGCGGTCGTACACGCGCAACTCCAAATAAAATGGTCCTGTCGTAGACACGCTCCGTCTCTGGACGCCGTTCGCGACCCTGTTCACTATAAACGATGGTAGCGACTTCACTGCACCACCTTCATCGTCATCCGATTGCAGACCGAAGATGTCCAAAAGTTTTCCTTTCCGGCTTCTAAAAATAAAACAAAAATATTAGTAACCTTATAAATTAAAACTAGCATGCTTTTACTAAACTAAACAGGGATTCGAACCCATAACTCTTGACCGCGTATAGCTTTAAAATATTGAATATCGCAAACACACAAGTTATACTATAAAGTCGTAGTAGCTCAACGGTTAGATAAGCGCTCTGAAATAAAGTATAATGATAATATTACCTTGCTGGTTCCTCGCTCGTTTGCTTGCTGGCTACTTTTGCAGGCGTGGAAGACTTCCTGGGTTTTTTCACCTTTGCCGGTGGTACTGCAAATTCATATTCTGAATCAGACCTAATAGAAAAAATATAAAAATAAAATCTTTAAGAAAAATATTAGCAAAACATTTCATAATAATAATAAAATCTTTATTTGGTTCAAAAACACAATTTACAAAAATAATAATTATGAGAACCAAAAGTCGTCTACTCAGCATCTGTTGGATACACATCTTAATATATTTCCAACGCTGATATTCTGTATAAAAACCTTGTGCTATGTACAAAAAGCATTGACGACAAAATGCTACTAAAATAAATCAAACAATAGAATTTAAAACTAAAAGGAACAAATTAGTAAAAAAAAAAAAAGATTCCGACGAATTGAGAACCTCCTCCTTTTTTTGAAGTCGGTTAAATATTTAGATTAGATTTATTTATAATTACTATAAGCAGTGATAGCCTAGTGGTTAGGGCTGTGGTCTCCTATTCGGGTCGCAAGTTCAATCCCTGGCACGCACCTCTGACTTTTCGAAGCTAAGTGATAATTAAATATCACTTGCTTCAACGGTGAAGGAAAACATCCTGAGGAAACCTGCACACCTGAGAGTTCCACATAAAAAAGTTCTCGAAGTCCGCCAATTCGCATTGGACCGGCGTGGTGGACTATGGCCTATAACCTTTCTCTGAGAGGAGACCTGCACTCAGTAGTGAGCCGTTGATGGGTTGCTGATGATGATGATGATGATGATAATTACTATAATGAGGTATTATCAACTAATTGATTTCATAACGCTATCACTATGTTGCGTTAAATCTAGTTTTAAAACTGAAGTTAAACATTGATTTTAACACTTACGTACATTATGAATAATGGTGACGACTGTAGCGCGATAGATCAGGCAGGTAGCAGGTGAGAGGCGGCTCGCAGGCTCTTGCAAGTTTTCAGCTTTGAAAACTCCTTCCACGACTCGTTGACTTTGTTGGATGAATGATGTATTTTCGAAAACCATGCTTATAAACGTTCATAACACCCACTGTAAGCAGTTTTTGCTTAGTGTTCCGTTGTAAAATAATTTATAAAACACTATCTTAGTATTAATTTTAAAAAACTTTAAAATGCAAGTTTGTGAATTCTTCTATATATATAGTAGGTATATAGGTAGCGATAGCCTAGTGGTTAGGACGTCCGCATTCTGATTGGAGGTCGGGGTTCGGTCTCGGGCACGCACCTCTAACTTTCCAGAGTTATTTGCGTTTTAAGTAATTAAATATCACTTGCTTTAACGGTGAAGGAAAACATCGTGAAGAAACCTGCATGCCTGAGAGTTCTCCATAATGTTCTCAAAGGTGTGTGAAGTCTACCAATCCGCACGTGGTCAGCGTGATAGACTATGGTCAAAACCCTTCTCACTCTGAGAGGAGACCCGTGCTCTGTAGTGAGCCGATCATGATGATGACGATAATAAAGGTAGTAGTAGGTACCTACATAAAATTATATTTTCCTTGCTTTTGTCTTTTTTATTTTATAAACTTAAGTTTTTATATTTAAGTATTTTTATTTAATATATTTACGTTCAATAATACATACGGAACCCAAAGTTGTCGTTTAGACGGACTCCGCCGCTTCAGGTCATTCCCCGCACGCTTGCCTGAATATGCAAAATTTGATAGTCGCAAAATTAGAAAACAATTTAAATAAAATATATAATAATATGATTGTTATTTTACAGAATGTGTCGTAACTACCATTGGGAAACTAACGTTAAAGCAGTTTTTGCTTAGGGTTCCGTTGTTAAATAATTTATAAAACACTATCTTAGTATTACTTTTAAAAAACTTTAAAATGCAAGTTTGTGAATTCTTCTATATATATATAGTAGGTATATAGGTAGTGATAGCCTAGTGGTTAGGACGTCCGTCTTCTAATTGGAGGTCGGGGGTTCGGTCTCGGGCCCGCACCTCTAACTTTCCAGAGTTATTTGCGTTTTAAGTAATTAAATATCACTTGCTTTAACGGTGAAGGAAAATATCGTGAAGAAACAGCATGCCTGAGAGTTCTCCATAATGTTCTCAAAGGTGTGTGAAGTCTACCAATCCGCATGTGGCCAGCGTGATAGACTATGGTCAAAACCCTTCTCACTCTGAGAGGAGACCCGTGCTCTGTAGTGAGCCGGTGATGGGTTGATCATGATGATGATGATGATGATGATGACATAGGTAGTAGTAGGTACTTACATAAAATTATATTTTCCTTGATTTTGTCTGCGGCTATAAGTAGTATTTGTATTGAATATATTTATGTTCATTTATATACACGGAACCCAAGTTATCGTTTAGACTCAAACTTGCAATTCTACGTAAATGCTTGCAGTTTTTGCTTAGGGTTCCGTTGTAAAATAATTTATAAAACACTATCTTAGTATTACTTTTAAAAAACTTTAAAATGCAAGTTTGTGAATTCTTCTATATATATAGTAGGTATATAGGTAGTGATAGCCTAGTGGTTAGGACGTCCGCCTTCTAATTGGAGGTCGAGGGTTCGGTCTCGGGCACGCACCTCTAACTTTCCAGAGTTATTTGCGTTTTAAGTAATTAAATATCACTTGCTTTAACGGTGAAGGAAAACATCGTGAAGAAACCTGCATGCCTGAGAGTTCTCCATAATGTTCTCAAAGGTGTGTGAAGTCTACCAATCCGCATGTGGCCAGCGTGATAGACTATGGTCAAAACCCTTCTCACTCTGAGAGGAGACCCGTGCTCTGTAGTGAGCCGGTGATGGGTTGATCGTGATGATGATGATGATGATGACATAGGTAGTAGTAGGTACCTACATAAAATTATATTTTCCTTGATTTTGTCTGCGGCTATAAGTAGTATTTGTATTGAATATATTTATGTTCATTTATATACACGGAACCCAAGTTATCGTTTAGACTCAAACTTGCAATTCTACGTAAATGCTTGCAGTTTTTGCTTAGGGTTCCGTTGTAAAATAATTTATAAAACACTATCTTAGTATTACTTTTTAAAAACTTTAAAATGCAAGTTTGTGAATTCTTCTATATATATAGTAGGTATATAGGTAGTGATAGCCTAGTGGTTTGGACGTCCGCCTTCTAATTGGAGGTTTGGGGTTTGATCCCGAGCACGCACCTCTAACTTTTCGGAGTTATGAGCATTTTAAGTAATTAAATATCACTTGCTTTAACGGTGAAGGAAAATATCGTGAAGAAACCTGCATGCCTGAGAGTTCTCCATAATATTCTCAAAGGTGTGTGAAGTCTACCAATCCGCATGTGGCCAGCGTGATAGACTATGGTCAAAACCCTTCTCACTCTGAGAGGAGACCCGTGCTCTGTAGTGAGCCGGTGATGGGTTGATCATGATGATGATGATGATGACATAGGTAGTAGTAGGTACCTACATAAAATTATATTTTCCTTGATTATGTCTGCGGCTATAAGTAGTATTTGTATTGAATATATTTATGTTCATTTATATACACGGAACCCAAGTTATCGTTTAGACTCAAACTTACAATTCAACGAAATGCTTGTCTTGCACTTCACAAAGGTACAGGATGTAATCTAATAGCTTTCAGTTATAAAATTACTAATAGGTACCTATATCTGATTATACTAGATGATGCCTACGACTTCGTCCGCGTTGATTAAGTTTTTTCATTCCCGCAGGAACCCTTTAATTTTCCGAAATAAAATGTAGTCTATGTGTTAATCCAGGGTATAATCTATCTTCATTTAAAATTTCATCCAAATCCGTTTAGCTGTTTTTGCGTGATTGAGTAACAAACATCCAAACATCCACACTTTCACATTTATAATATTATAAGTAGGATCTTATTCAATTCGTCTATACCTATACTATGCGGAAATGCATGGGGTTCTAGTTCCGATTCCTATTCGAGTAACTACGGTAACTTACTATTATTATAATCAGCTTGGGTTAAAAACAAACTTTCTGTATTACTATTTGGAGAATAAAAGCGTAATACCAAAATAATAAATAAACTATACAATAAACGTCTATCTATTAATTTACTGTTAATTTAGTATCAAAAGAAGTAATGAGGAACCAACTAAATTACACCCTGTATTGATTACTATTTGCAGAAAACACTTGGTAGACATTAGGTACAAAAATGAAGTAAACATGATGCATCGTATTTCAGTCAGCAATATACCGATTAGCAAGAAATATTTCGCAATTTAACTTGGATATGTTACTTTACCTATATAAAATAGGTGTTTCAATGTTAATGTTTTTCAGAAGAACGCCTTTTCCTTCCCAGAGATGAGCTCGCTACCACGGTAAGTAACAGCCTTTTAAACTCCCTTTGCTGGAAAATGACCTCCTCTCAGATAGCGATAGGGATTTGAGCCTGAATCCACCGCGCTGGCTCAGTGTGGTTGGTGGGTAAACACATGTCAGATAATAATCATCCAAGCATGCGGGTTTCCTCACGATGTTTTCCTCATCGTAAGTTGTGATAAAAGCGTGCATAACATAACACTTTATTTGTTGATGGAGAGCTCGCTTTCTGCCAATGATAATGTATTCACGTATCGTGGATTCGATTAATGGATTCACGAGCGCCGCGTCGCCTAGTGCTCAAACTGCTTGCTGGCGTACGCGAGTCGCTTCGATCGTAACGTGAACATACAAATATTGTTTATGAATATGTTTATTCACTTTCTGAAACAGATCGAAATCGACTCAAGACAAAACCAGATAGCAACCGAACTGAAAATCACTAAATCATGTTTCGAATGAACGAAATGCAAAAGCTATAATTGGGCATTGCTAGATCACTAAAGCATGTTTCGTGAACGAAGTGGAACGAAGTGAAACGAAGTGAAACGAAACATGCTTTAATGATCTAGAATGCCCAATTATACACTACTACCGACCGACCGACCGACCGACCGACCGACCGACCGACCGACCGACCGACCGACCGACCGACCGACCGACCGACCGACCGACCGACCGACCGACCGACCGACCGACCGACCGACCGACCGACCGACCGACCGACCGACCGACCCGACCGACCGACCGACGACCGACCGACCGACCGACCGACCGACCGACCGACCGACCGACCGACCGACCGACCGACCGACCGACCGACCGACCGACCGACCGACCGACCGACCGACCGACCGACCGACCGACCGACCGACCGACCGACCGACCGACCGACCGACCGCCCGACCGACCGACCGACCGACCGACCGACCGACCGACCGACCGACCGACCGACCACCGACCGACCGACCGACCGACCGACCGACCGACCGACCGACCGACCGACCGACCGACCGACCGACCGACCGACCGACCGACCGACCGACCGACCGACCGACCGACCGACCGACCGACCGACCGACCGC
>NW_027189017.1:0-17761 GCF_902806685.2 Maniola hyperantus | reverse complement strand
AAACGAAACCTTGGACCTTATAAACGCTTGGGGTGCAGAAAACAAATTAAAATTTGCAGCGCAAAAAACCCATGCCATGATCCTGACGAAGAAACTTAAATACCAAACACCAAAATTAAAGATGAACGGCACAGAAATCTTACTTACTAAAGAAATTAAAATATTAGGCCTAACAATAGACGAAAAATTAACCTTCAATAAACACGTAGCAAACACAGCAGTCAAAGCTTTAAATATTTACAAACAATTGGCCCGAACGGCCAGGACTACGTGGGGGTTAAACCCGGAAGTCATAAGAACGATTTACGTGGCCGTCATCGAGCCAATTGTTATGTATGCTGCTAGCGTTTGGGCCAAAGCTGCCGAGAAGATAACTATCCAAAAGCAACTTAACACAATACAACGAGGCTTCGCTCAAAGGATTTGCAAGTCCTATAGGACGGTATCACTGCACGCGGCGCTAGTTCTGGCCGGACTGATTCCTTTGGACATGCGAATCTCTGAGCACGCTCAACTGTACGAAGCGAAGCGCGGTCGTCCCCTTCGATGCCTACCTGAAGACAGGAAATTAGAGGAAAGAATCAGCTTCCTGGAGGCCGAGCATCCAGCGGAAACCATTGCCGTCGATTACTCCAACCTTGAAGATCTTCAACCTGAAACCGTCGAGGCACACAACCTGCAAGGCACTCTCATTTTTACCGACGGGAGTAAGATTGAGGACAAAGTCGGAGCGGCCATTTCAATATGGAAAGATGGAAAGGAGACGGCTTCCATGAAGCTGAGACTCGAGCCTTACTGTACCGTGTTTCAAGCGGAGTTATTTGCTCTCCGAAGGGCAATTGAAAAATTCTCCAAGGGGAAGGACGATGAGGTGTGCATTCTCAGCGACTCCAGGTCGTCACTGGACTTGCTGAGAAACCACAGGTCATTTCACCCCTTGGCCTTTGCAATAAGGAAGCAAATAGCATACCTCCGCCAACAAGGCAAGGAAATACGACTGTATTGGATCAAAGCTCACGTGGGCATCGAGGGCAACGAACGCGCTGACGAGCTGGCCAAACAGGCAGCTCTCCACAAAAAGAGCAAAGCGGATTACGACGCCTGCCCCGTTTCGTATGTTAAAAGACAAATCAGACAAGCTACCCTTGACGTCTGGCAGAAGAGATAGTGAAGGCGACACCGCCAACACAACAAAAGCTTTTCTGCCAGACGTCAGGAACGCCTACAAAATCATACGGACGATAAAACTGGACTCGACCACAACACAAGTTCTATCGGGACACGGTGGATTCGCATACTACTTGCACAAATTCAAGTGCAAGGCGAGTCCATCGTGCCAGTGCGATCCAGAGGTGAATGAAGATATACTTCATTTGCTGCTGGATTGCCCGAGATTCGCAAAAATACGCTTTGAAACCGAAATACTTTTAGATGACAATATTACACTAGGAACAATAAATAAATTTTTGGAGAATAAAGACAAAAGAGATATATTTTTAAAATTTTGTAAATACATAGCAGAAAAAATAATAAGACAAAACAAATAATCAAGTTATTTATATATGTGCTATAAAACATATAGCACATATATAAAATAAAAATACAAATAATAAATATAAACAAAATAAATATACTATAAATTAGCCACAATACTGTTATTGTGGCCAGTACCTTAACAAATATATAAAATAAAATATCACAATAATTATATATGTACCTTCTTTTTACAAGCAAAGGCTCTTTACTTCATGTTATAATAACATGAAGTAAAAAGACCAACAATAGAAATAATATATAAAATAAATATTAAACATAAAATATTAAATATATAAATGGAAATAAAATCTTAGATTTTATTTCATTTAAAAATAATTCAAACGTAATACCAAAGACTCTGATCTCCACGTCAGAGGTAAAAAGAGCAATCTATGATTATAAAAAAAAAAAAAAAAAAACCTAACCTAACCTAACCTAACCTAACCTAACCTAACCTAACCTAACCTAACCTAACCTAACCTAACCTAACCTAACCTAACCTAACCTAACCTAACCTAACCTAACCTAACCTAACCTAACCTAACCTAACCTAACCTAACCTAACCTAACCTAACCTAACCTAACCTAACCTAACCTAACCTAACCTAACCTAACCTAACCTAACCTAACCTAACCTAACCTAACCTAACCTAACCTAACCTAACCTAACCTAACCTAACCTAACCTAACCTAACCTAACCTAACCTAACCTAACCTAACCTAACCTAACCTAACCTAACCTAACCTAACCTAACCTAACCTAACCTAACCTAACCTAACCTAACCTAACCTAACCTAACCTAACCTAACCTAACCTAACCTAACCTAACCTAACCTAACCTAACCTAACCTAACCTAACCTAACCTAACCTAACCTAACCTAACCTAACCTAACCTAACCTAACCTAACCTAACCTAACCTAACCTAACCTAACCTAACCTAACCTAACCTAACCTAACCTAACCTAACCTAACCTAACCTAACCTAACCTAACCTAACCTAACCTAACCTAACCTAACCTAACCTAACCTAACCTAACCTAACCTAACCTAACCTAACCTAACCTAACCTAACCTAACCTAACCTAACCTAACCTAACCTAACCTAACCTAACCTAACCTAACCTAACCTAACCTAACCTAACCTAACCTAACCTAACCTAACCTAACCTAACCTAACCTAACCTAACCTAACCTAACCTAACCTAACCTAACCTAACCTAACCTAACCTAACCTAACCTAACCTAACCTAACCTAACCTAACCTAACCTAACCTAACCTAACCTAACCTAACCTAACCTAACCTAACCTAACCTAACCTAACCTAACCTAACCTAACCTAACCTAACCTAACCTAACCTAACCTAACCTAACCTAACCTAACCTAACCTAACCTAACCTAACCTAACCTAACCTAACCTAACCTAACCTAACCTAACCTAACCTAACCTAACCTAACCTAACCTAACCTAACCTAACCTAACCTAACCTAACCTAACCTAACCTAACCTAACCTAACCTAACCTAACCTAACCTAACCTAACCTAACCTAACCTAACCTAACCTAACCTAACCTAACCTAACCCACGGTCTGCCGCCCCCCGCAGTCGGTAGCGCACGCGTACAAGGTGGTTTTGTGTCGCTCCGGGCAATTTTAAAGTTTTAAAAATTCGAAAAAGTGGGTTTTTCGCAACCGAATAACAAGTGCGATACGTTAAAAGTTGCGTCTCGGTGAGTGCTATAAAGTGGCGAAAAGTGATTGAAAATTGGTGCAAAACTGGAAGTGCAGCGATCGAAAAACCGCAAAGTTTAAAAAATTTCAAACTTTGACGGCGAACGCTGCCTAAATACGATCGACGACCTACCACTTTCACTACGCCGTTCGACGCGCCTCACCGAGCTCTACAAGGGGACACCTCACTTGGATTTTTTCCGCGCATGCGCGCGGAGAAAACACGGAAAAACTGAAAACCACGTGGCCACGTGTTTGTACTTCCCGACATCAGAGGGCGCTGCTGCCTGCCTCTATCAACGGAGTACAACGTGAGCTGCTCGGCGACACATCGAGCGTCTACTAAAGTTAAGTGGTTGCAGAGTTATTGCACTCTAAAGTTTTACAAAAATTTCAAAATTAATTTCACTAAAATCTAGATCGACACCCCCCCCCTTTATTTTTGGTTAAATTGTAAAGATCAATTAACTTTATTTGTATTCTAAATTTCAAAATTTTTTGCTCAGTAATTTTTAAGTTACGATTTTTTGAAATTTAGGGGTTGACACGTGGTTGTTGAAATAAGGGTGCAACAGCTCTGCAACTAATCGGTAAAAATAGTATTTAGATAGGTTAGGCCCTGTAAATTATCGCTAGTTTCAAAAATTTTTTATAAGTAATTTTAATTGTGAATTTAGTTAAAAACTTAAGGTTTTTCAACCCCTAAAAATCGGGGGTTGCTCATACAACTACCCCATTAACGAAATTGAATAGGTCTTTATAAGACCTATCAAACAAGCCCAAACACGGGCAGTTTAGGTTGAAAACTGCCGAAATTGGGCCTTCTGTCCAAAGTGGCGGCCATATTGGCGGCCATCTTGGAAAACTTCAAAAGGGCATAACTTCGGTCTGAGACGACGCTAAGGGCTGCGGTTTCCTTTGGGCACCCTATCGTGGCGAGCTCAACAACTTGTACCGGCTTGGGACCCTGGATAGAGTCGACCCCCTAACCTGGTTTTTTAGTCCGGTTAACACATAGCCTGTAAAAAGACGACCACGGCGAGCCGTCGCACGCATATATCCGCCCGGTAGTTCCCGAGATATTAATTTTCAAAGTTCAGTCTAGACATAGGCAACAGTTTGGTCGGCCATCTTGAAAAAACTTAAAGTTGGATATCTCGGGAACTATTGGTCGTAGCGCGTAGCGGTTTTCTTTGTTGACTAGCCCTCCTCAAGGGCTATCTACTGACACCAGAAGGGCGACTCTACCCAGGGTCAAAGTGGAGTTGAGCTCTACAAAATCGCGGAGACTGTTTGTAATTAGGATTAGGTTGACGAAATCGTGGTGAGCTCTACCGCAGGTGCCGGTTCTGGACTCTAGGTAGAGTCTGTACCTAAACCCTAGAGCCGGTATCGGTGAACACATAGCTTGTAACGAGACAAGCACGGAGAGCCGTCGCACACATCTCTGCGACCGGCGGTTCCCGAGATATTGAATTTAGAAGATCCAGGCAACAATTAAGTCCGCCATCTTGAAAAATTTTAAAAGTTGGATATCCCGGCAACCGTTGGTCGTAGAGAACTGCGGTTTTCACGGCTGACCAGCCCACGACGAGGGCTATCGATCGGTACTGGACGGGCGGCTCTAGCTAGAGTCAAGGTAGAGTCAATCTCTACCAAGCAGCGAAAGTAGTTTTTTGACTAAGCAGATTTTGACTGCTAGTTAGTCAGTAGTAGGCTTTTGACAGTTGGAGGCCCCTTACACCTCCAACTTTTTCAAACTTGTTTAAAGTAGTTTTAAGTAAAATTGGACAAAACTCCCGTTGTATTGTAATAGCAACTTGACTTGGGCAGCTTTTTACACTGCTCAAACTAGTTTTAAATCTACACTCAGTTTAAGTTTATTGACTTGAGCAGCTTTTTACACTGCTCAAATTAGTTTCTGATACTTTTGTCTAGCATATTATCGACTTGAGCAGCTTTTACACTGCCCAACCTAGTCTTAAATTGTATAACTAGTTTTAGTATTTCATTGACTTGGGCGGCTTTTACACCACCCAATAGTATAGGTATAAATTGACGAAGGTAGGCCCTTTACACCTCCATAAATTAACCGAGATTACAGGCCCTTTACACCTAACATTTCGTTGACAAGGCTAGGTTAAACTTGATTTTCTTTGTTCCCTGACGTATACTCATCCCAACATAAAATGCTGGGTCTCCGGACACCCGTAAAAACGCCAAGGCAGAGCCTAGACGCTGCAAAGGCGCCTCTTCACACAAGTAAGGAACTGGTCGAGCCCGGCCAGACACCGGAAGTGGGTGCAGTGGTAAGCGACCCCAGCCTGCCTCCCTTAAAGGACGATCCAACGAACTCCTCTCAGCCAAGCACGCAGGACAAAACACCGCAAGGTGAAGGGCCAGCGCCTCGGAGGATCGGCGCACCTCTGGACCAGACATTCCAAAAGCTCGGTTCCCCCGAGCCAGAAACAACAAAGCTAAAGGGAAGGGCTGCGGAGGCAAAAGCGTGTCTTATGAAAGCAAAACTCCAGCTAAATAATTCCCGCAACCTAAAGGCGGAAATAAAGACCGAGGTGATCTGGGCAATTGAAAAGTTGTACCGCCTGGTGAAAGAATCTGAGGCGGCTGGACTCCGACTCACCCAAACGACCGGAAACGACCACAATAAACCCAAGGAGCTACCAAAAGTGACACAACAGAGTGCAAGTGCGAAAATCGCAGCGAACACGAAGGGTGACGCAGCCGAGCTGACTCGGGCGCTGGAAGAGCACAAAAAACTCGTCCAGGAGAACACAGCACAAATGAAGCTGTTAAAGGTTCACCTGGACAAGAACGCCTCTGTCGCCCGTGCAGCTCCTCTGCCCCACGCAAATGACGCTCTGGTCGTGGAGGTCAGATCCGAACTGCAACAGCAGAAGGAGGTGGCGTCCGCGACCAGGGACGACCTGGGAGCCCTAAAAGACCAAGTGTCGCACCTCAGCAAAAACATCCAAGAGAGGATAGCCGTCACATACGCAAATGTGGCAGCCGGCGCCCCAAGGAAACGCGGTCTGGAGCTGCCTCAATCTTTCCACTCGATGGTGGTGTCTTCGGTCGACGCTCACGACAAAAGCGAAGACATAATTGACAAAATAAGAACTGCCGTGAACGCGAAGACATCCGGCGTGCGAGTGGACAGGTTGAGAAAAGCCAAAGATCAAAAGGTAGTGCTGGGCTGCCAGTCGCGAGAAGAGCTCGC
Organism: Maniola hyperantus; assembly: GCF_902806685.2. Classification (NCBI taxonomy): domain Eukaryota; kingdom Metazoa; phylum Arthropoda; class Insecta; order Lepidoptera; family Nymphalidae; genus Maniola; species Maniola hyperantus. Next base: position 11,254 of record NW_027189017.1, on the reverse strand, counting down.
TAGAGTAGTAGAGAAATTGAAGACTGGCAGCCCAACACTCCTGACGCAGGAGGTGGAAAATAGGGATCCGCTTGTAGTCCTGCTAAACGTCCTTAGCATCAATACCGACGAGGACATATTGGGTGCCCTAAAGCGGCAAAACGGGAACGTGCTGGGGACGATACCGGACGATGAATATAGGGCAAGCGTGAGGTACCGAAGAAGAGCCAGGAATCCGCTCGAGAATCATGTGGTTTTGCAGGTGTCGCCGCAAGTATGGCAGCAAGTCACAGCCGTGGGAAAGGTCCATATAGATCTGCAGCGGGTGGTGGCTAAAGATCAGTCCCCACTGGTTACCTGCTCCAGGTGTCTGGGCTACGGGCACGGTCGTAGGACCTGCGAGGCGTCCGTAGACACCTGCAGCCACTGCACGGGTCCGCACCTGCGTAGTGAGTGCCCGGCGTGGAAGGCTGGAGATCGACCCACGTGTTGCAACTGCCAGAGCAGCCGACTAGATCGGACAGATCACAATAGTTTTGACAATAGCTGTCCGATAAGGAAGAAATGGGACGCTCTGGCAAGGGCGAAGGTGGCCTATTGCTAAGGGCGCACCCGGGGACGCCATGGCACTCCATTTCTTCCAGGTAAATTTACAACGTAAAAAACTAGCACTAAACGAGCTGCTGCTCGAGTCGGAGAAATACGGAGCTCAGGTGGCGCTGGTGCAGGAACCGTATGTCGGAAGAGAGGGCAGGGTTTCGGGTCGGACGGGGACCAGGGTCTTCCAAAGTGCTGACAACGGGGAGGGTACGGTGAAGGCCGCAATAATTGTTTTTAATGTGGACCACAACGGCATCTCTTTTAAATTACATCTAAAACGGGTCAGATATAACTACATCAAGCACACAACACGAACATATAACACACGGAAAGCCAATTGGAGCCAGTTTCATGAGAAACCGGGCCAAATTTTGCAAACCAAAAACATTACAGTCACACACATTCAAAACACCACTACAGCTACACAACTAGATCATAGCATACACGAACTTATGCAGTCACTGACCGAAGCGAGCGAACATGCAATTCCCAAAATTGGGAGAAAATATACACTTACGCTGCCGTGGTGGTCAGAGGAGTTGGCGAAGTTGAAGCGTGAGGTGGCCACCGGAAAGAGGAGGATCCGGCGTGCGGCATCGATCCGACGTTCAAAGGTAGTCGAAGAATACCTGGAGGCCAAGACAAAACATGAGACCGAGGAACAGACACTCCGGAAAGACGCTTTGATACAAAGCAAACGTATAAGTTTATTCTGCATCAAAGCTGAAAGGTCAACGAAAGGAACAGAGCCAAATAAAAAGGCCCAATGTTGTTTAGTATTGTTGAATACGCAAATTAACATGGACGAAAATCAAATGGCTCTGTTCCTTTCGATATGGAAAAAACTCGATGTCATATAAAATGTATATATATAATAAGACAGAAATTGTAAACAAGATTGTATTAAAGATTAAAATAAAATAATAGAATAAAAATAATAAAAACCCCTTTAAAAAATAGTCTAGCATAGGAGGGGAACCCACCCGTCGTATGAAAGAGGATGTATGAAAGAAAGAACTGGTATGAAGAATGAAAGTGCGAGAAGTAAAAAAAGCGAGAACTGGCATGGAAGATTCAAAATTTAGCAAACAATGTCTCTAATCACGTTGGAGGAACCTAGCCTTAATAATAATAAAAAAAAAAAAAAAAAAAAAAAAAAAAAAAAAAAAAAAAAAAAAAACCTAACCTAACCTAACCGAGTCTGCCGCCCCCCGCAGTCGGTAGCGCACGCGTACAAGGTGTTTTTGTGTCGCTCCGGGCAATTTTAAAGTTTTAAAAATTCGAAAAAGTGGGTTTTTCGCAACGGAATAACAAGTGCGATACGTTAAAAGTTGCGTCTCGGTGAGTGCAACAAAGTGGTGAAAAGTGATTGAAAATTGGTGCAAAATTGGAAGTGCAGTGTTCGAAAAACCGCAAAGTTTGAAAAATTTCAAACTTTGACGGCGAACGCTGCCTAAATAAGATCGACGACCTACCACTTTCACTACGCCGTTCGACGCGCCTCACCGAGCTCTACAAGGGGACACCTCACTTGGATTTTTTCCGCGCATGCGCGCGGAGAAAACACGGAAAAACTGAAAACCACGTGGCCACGTGTTTGTACTTCCCGACATCAGAGGGCGCTGCTGCCTGCCTCTATCAACGGAGTACAACGTGAGCTGCTCGGCGACACATCGAGCGTCTACTAAAGTTAAGTGGTTGCAGAGTTATTGCACTCTAAAGTTTTATAAAAATTTCAAAATTAATTTCACTAAAATCTAGATCGACACCCCCCCTTTATTTTTGGTTAAATTGTAAAGATCAATTAACTTTATTTGTATTCTAAATTTCAAAATTTTTTGCTCAGTAATTTTTAAGTTACGATTATTTGAAATTTAGGGGTTGACACGTGGTTGTTGAAATAAGGGTGCAACAGCTCTGCAACTAATCGGTAAAAATAGTATTTAGATAGGTTAGGCCCTGTAAATTATCGCTAGTTTCAAAAAATTTTTATTAGTAATTTTAATTGTGAATTTAGTTAAAAACTTAAGGTTTTTCAACCCCTAAAAATCGGGGGTTGCTCATACAACTACCCCATTAACGAAATTGAATAGGTCTTTATAAGACCTATCAAACAAGCCCAAACACGGGCAGTTTAGGTTGAAAACTGCCGAAATTGGGCCTTCTGTCCAAAGTGGCGGCCATATTGGCGGCCATCTTGGAAAACTTCAAAAGGGCATAACTTCGGTCTGAGACGACGCTAAGGGCTGCGGTTTCCTTTGGGCACCCTATCGTGGCGAGCTCAACAACTTGTACCGGCTTGGGACCCTGGATAGAGTCGACCCCCTAACCTGGTTTTTTAGTCCGGTTAACACATAGCCTGTAAAAAGACGACCACGGCGAGCCGTCGCACGCATATATCCGCCCGGTAGTTCCCGAGATATTAATTTTCAAAGTTCAGTCTAGACATAGGCAACAGTTTGGTCGGCCATCTTGAAAAAACTTAAAGTTGGATATCTCGGGAACTATTGGTCGTAGCGCGTAGCATTTTTCTTTGTTGACTAGCCCTCCTCAAGGGCTATCTACTGACACCAGAAGGGCGACTCTACCCAGGGTCAAAGTGGAGTTGAGCTCTACAAAATCGCGGAGACTGTTTGTAATTAGGATTAGGTTGACGAAATCGTGGTGAGCTCTACCGCAGGTGCCGGTTCTGGACTCTAGGTAGAGTCTGTACCTAAACCCTAGAGCCGGTATCGGTGAACACATAGCTTGTAACGAGACAAGCACGGAGAGCCGTCGCACACATCTCTGCGACCGGCGGTTCCCGAGATATTGAATTTAGAAGATCCAGGCAACAATTAAGTCCGCCATCTTGAAAAATTTTAAAAGTTGGATATCCCGGCAACCGTTGGTCGTAGAGAACTGCGGTTTTCACGGCTGACCAGCCCACGACGAGGGCTATCGATCGGTACTGGACGGGCGGCTCTAGCTAGAGTCAAGGTAGAGTCAATCTCTACCAAGCAGCGAAAGTAGTTTTTTGACTAAGCAGATTTTGACTGCTAGTTAGTCAGTAGTAGGCTTTTGACAGTTGGAGGCCCCGTACACCTCCAACTTTTTCAAACTTGTTTAAAGTAGTTTTAAGTAAAATTGGACAAAACTCCCGTTGTATTGTAATAGCAACTTGACTTGGGCAGCTTTTTACACTGCTCAAACTAGTTTTAAATCTACACTCAGTTTAAGTTTATTGACTTGAGCAGCTTTTTACACTGCTCAAATTAGTTTCTAATACTTTTGTCTAGCATATTATCGACTTGAGCAGCTTTTACACTGCCCAACCTAGTCTTAAATTGTATAACTAGTTTTAGTATTTCATTGACTTGGGCGGCTTTTACACCACCCAATAGTATAGGTATAAATTGACGAAGGTAGGCCCTTTACACCTCCATAAATTAACCGAGATTACAGGCCCTTTACACCTAACATTTCGTTGACAAGGCTAGGTTAAACTTGATTTTCTTTGTTTCCCTGACGTATACTCATCCCAATACAAAATGCTGGGTCTCCGGACACCCGTAAAAACGCCAAGGCAGAGCCCAGAGGCTGCAAAGGCGCCTCTTCACACAAGTAAGGAACTGGTGGAGCCCAGCCAGACACCGGAAGTGGGCGCAGTGGTGAGCGGCCCCAGCCTGCCCCCCTCAAAGGACGATCCAACGAACTCCTCTCAGCCAAGCACGCAAGACATAACACTGCAAGGTGAAGGACCAGCGCCTCGGAGGATCGGCGCACCACTGGACCAGACATTTCAAAAGCTCGGTTCCCCCGAGCTAGAAACAACAAAGCCAAAGGGAAGGGCTGCGGAGGCAAAAGCGTGCCTCATTAAAGCAAAACTCCAGCTAAACAATTCCCGCAACCTAAAGGCGGAAATAAAGACCGAGGTGATCTGGGCAATCGAAAAGCTGTACCGCCTGGTGAAGGAATCTGAAGCGGCTGGACTTCGACTCACCCAAACGACCGGAAACGACCACAATAAACCCAAGGAGCTACCAAAAGCGACTCAACAGAGTGCAAGTTCGAAAACTGCAGCGAACACGAAGGGTGACGCAGCAGAGCTGACTCGGGCGCTGGAAGAGCACAAAAAACTCGTCCAGGAGAACACAGCACAAATGAAGCTGTTAAAGGTTCACCTGGACAAGAACGCCTCTGTCGCCCGTGCAGCTCCTCTGCCCCACGCAAATGACGCTCTGGTCGTGGAGGTCAGGTCCGAACTGCAACAGCAGAAGGAGGTGGCGTCCGCGACCAGGGAGGACCTGGGAGCCCTAAAAGACCAGATGTTGCACCTCAGCAAAAACATCCAAGAGAGGATAGCCGTCACATACGCAAATGTGGCAGCCGGCGCCCCAGCGAAACGCGGTCTGGAGCTGCCTCAATCTTTCCACTCGATGGTGGTGTCTTCGGTCGACGCTCACGACAAAAGCGAAGACATAATTGACAAAATAAGAACTGCCGTGAACGCGAAGACATCCGGCGTGCGAGTGGACAGGTTGAGAAAAGCCAAAGATCAAAAGGTAGTGCTGGGTTGCCAGTCGCGAGAAGAGCTCGCCAGAGTAGTAGAGAAATTGAAGACTGGCAGCCCAACACTCCTGACGCAGGAGGTGGAAAATAGGGATCCGCTTGTAGTCCTGCTAAACGTCCTTAGCATCAATACCGACGAAGACATATTGGGCGCCCTAAAGCGGCAAAATGGGAACGTGCTGGGGACGATACCGGACGGCGAATATAGGGCAAGCGTGAGGTATCGAAGAAGGGCCAGGAATCCGCTCGAAAACCATGTGGTTTTGCAGGTGTCGCCGCAAGTATGGCAGCATGTCACAGCCGTGGGAAAGGTCCACATAGATCTGCAGCGGGTGGTGGCCAAAGATCAGTCCCCACTGGTTACCTGTTCCAGGTGTCTGGGTTACGGACACGGTCGTAGGACCTGCGAGGCGTCCGTAGACACCTGCAGCCACTGCACGGGACCGCACCTGCGTAGTGAGTGCCCGGCGTGGAAGGCTGGAGATCGACCCAAGTGTTGCAACTGCCAGAGCGGCCGACTAGATCGGACAGATCACAATAGTTTTGACGAGAGCTGTCCGATAAGGAAGAAGTGGGACGCTCTGGCAAGGGCGAAGGTGGCCTATTGCTAAGGGCGCACCCGGGGACACCATGGCACTCCATTTCTTCCAGGCAAATTTACAACGTAAAAAACTAGCACTTAACGAGCTGCTGCTCGAGTCGGAGAAATGCGGAGCTCAGGTGGCGCTGGTGCAGGAACCATATGTCGGAAGAGAGGGCAGGGTTTCGAGTCGGAGGGGGATCAGGGTCTTCCAGAGCGCTGACAACGGGGAAGGTACCGTGAAGGCCGCAATAATTGTTTTTAATGCGGACCTACACATTACGCAGTACCCAAAACTCACCACAAACAACATCACAGTGGTAGGGATCCGAACCAGCGCCTGGGAGATCGTCCTGGTGTCTTTTTACTTCGAGCCCGGCCTGGCGATGGACCTGTACCTGGCGCACCTGCGAAAGATTCGGCTCGAGCTGGGAGCAAAGAAATGGATAGTCGCGGGTGACTGTAATGCCAAGAACGTTTGGTGGGGAAGTCCTGTGACAGATCACCGTGGCGAGGAACTGCGCGGGACCCTGGAGGACCTTGGCCTGAGTATCCTCAATCAAGGGGACATTCCCACTTTTGACGTCATAAGAGGTGGACAAAGGTATACCAGCTACGTCGACATTACAACGGCGTCACCCGACCTCCTGGATCTGGTGGACGGCTGGCGTGTGCGTGAGGATCTGACTACCTCGGACCACAACGGCATCTCTTTTAAACTACATCTAAAACGTGTCAGACATAACTACATCAAGCACACAACACGAACATATAACACACGGAAAGCCAATTGGACCCAGTTTCATGAGAAACTGGGTCAAACTTTGCAAACCAAAAACATCACAGTCACATACATTCAAAACACCACTACAGCTACACAACTAGATCACAGTATACACGAACTTATACAGTCACTGACCGAAGCGAGCGAACACGCAATTCCCAAAATTGGGAGAAAAGATACACTCAAGCTGCCGTGGTGGTCGGAGGAGTTGGCGAAGCTGAAGCGTGAGGTGGCCACCAGAAAGAGGAGGATCCGGTGTGCGGCACCGATCCGACGTTCAAAGGTAGTCGAAGAATACCTGGAGGCCAAGACAAAATATGAGACCGAGGAAAAGGAGGCACAGACAAGATCCTGGAAGGAATTTTGCGGAAAACAGGACCGGGAGTCTCTCTGGGGGGGAATCTACAGGGTGTTGGGCAGGACAGCTAAGCGCGAAGAGGATCCACCACTGGAGGTGAACAACATGGAAATCGATGCCAAGAGCTCGGCCCGACTCATGGCCGAGACCTTTTACCCCAAAGACAACGAAGTGCAGGACTCCGAGGAGCACCGACGAGTGAGGGTCCTGGCCGAGCTCACGGACAGGGAGACGTCTTCGGATCCGGGGGACCCTCCTTTCACCCATTTAGAGTTGAAACAGGCGAGTCGTTCCTTTGACCCGAAGAAGGCTCCTGGAGCGGACGGATTCACCGCCGATATATGCTTGCACGCGATAAACTCAAACCCGGAGCTCTTTCTGTGTCTCTTCAACCGGTGCCTGGAACTCCACCACTTTCCCGGGGCCTGGAAGGAGGCCACGGTGATCTTCCTTCGGAAGCCAGGGAAAGCCACCTATAAGACCGCAAAGTCGTATCGTCCCATTGGCCTCCTTCCGGTACTCGGAAAGGTTCTGGAAAAGATGCTTGTCGCTAGGCTGCAATTTCATCTTGCGCCTAGGCTCAGTACGCGCCAGTTCGGCTTTATGCCCCAACGCAGCACCGAAGACGCCCTCTATACCCTAGTGAAGCACATCAGATATAACATGGAAAACAAAAGGATCGTAGTTCTGGTATCACTGGACATAGAGGGCGCCTTTGACAACGCTTGGTGGCCGAAAATAAAGGTCAGGCTGGCGGAAGAAAAATGCCCTATGAATATCCGGCGGCTCCTAAGCAGCTACTTAAGCGACAGAAGTGTCAAGGTTAGATACTGTGGGGAAGAGCACGGAGTAGCTACTGAGAAAGGGTGCGTCCAGGGGTCTATCGGCGGACCAATGTTGTGGAATCTGCTCTTGGACCCACTGCTTAGGGATTTGGAGACAAGCGGTGTGTACGTGCAGGCATTCGCCGACGATGTGGTGTTGGTGTTTGAGGGAGAGACGGCCCTCGAGATCGAACGGCAGGCCAATGCCACCCTCGAACGTGTGAGGACGTGGGGTGAGTCAAACAAACTTCGATTTGCGCCTCATAAGACCAACGCAATGGTTATGACGCGCAAATTGAAGTATGACGACCCGCGTCTTCGCATGGGTGGGGTTGACATTGCCTTGTCGGGCGAAATCAAACTGTTGGGGCTAATCATCGACCGAAAGCTAACATTTAACGCCCACGTCGCGAGTGTCTGCAAGCGCGCAATTGCCTTTTATCACCAGTTGGCGCGAGCAGCTAAAGTCAGCTGGGGTCTCCATCCCGAGGTAGTCCGCACAATCTACATAGCGGTGGTTGAACCGGTAGTCCTATACGCCGCCAGCGTGTGGGCGCCTGCTGTGGATAAGATTGGCATCCGTAAACAGCTAAACGTGGTCCAACGAGGTTTCGCGCAGAAGCTCTGTAGGGCATACCGCACTGTCTCCCTGAACTCGGCACTGTTGCTCGCTGGGATACTCCCCCTCGACCTCCGCGTCCGCGAAGCCGCGACGCTATATGAGGCTAGGAAGGGGGTGCCCCAGCGAGAGATAGGGGATCGAGAGGTGGAGCGGATGTCCTCGGCTTTCTGCTCGCCGCATCCCGCCGGTCATATCGACTTGGAGTTCAAGTGCCTGATGAACCAAGAGCAACTCGTGGCCAACAACGACCACGACTTCAACATATACACAGACGGCAGCAAGATTGAGGGAAAGGTGGGTGCAGCGCTATCCATATGGAGTGGCGCCGTCGAAACCAAAACCCTCAAGCTTGCGTTGCCGGCCTACTGCACGGTGTACCAGGCGGAACTGCTGGCGATATGCCGGGCGGCACGGATGGCTGCAATCAACTTGGCCGGATCGGTCGGCATCTACTCAGACTCCTTGTCGGCATTGCAGACGCTCCAGAATCCCAAAGCTCTCCACCCCCTTGCGGTGGAAGCGCGAGGGTTCCTGAGAGACGCTTTGATACAGAACAAACGTATAAGTTTGTTCTGGATCAAAGCCCACGCGGGACTGGAGGGGAACGAGCGTGCCGACCATCTGGCCAAGGAGGTGGCGTTGAAGTCGAAGCGCAAATTTGATTACGACGGCTGCCCCGTTTCATTCGTCAAGCGAAGTATCCGAAAACGTTCGCTTGAGGAATGGAACGGGCGATACCGGGCCGGTGAAACGGCCGGCGTTACGAGGATATTTTTTCCTGATGCGGTGGTGGCGTATAGGATTATAGGGAAAATGGACGTAGACAGAATCATCACCCAAGTGCTAACGGGGCATGGCGGGTTCTCAGAGTACCTGCACAGGTTTAAGCTCAAGGAGAGTCCTGGCTGTGTCTGCGATGAGACTGTCGATGAGTCGATTTTACATCTACTCATCGACTGTCCGCAGCACAGCCGAATACGGGAGGACCTACTCCAGCAGATTCAAATGGAACTGTGCAGGGGCTCTATTCCCGCCATACTCGGGAACACTAAAAGCAGGCAAATATTCCTGTCCTTTTGCTCGAGAGTAGTGAGAATTGTCAACGAAAGGAACAGAGCCAAATAAAAAGTAAGGCCCAATGTTGTTTAGTATTATTGAATACATAAATTAACATGGACGAAAATTAAATGGCTCTGTTCCTTCCGGTATGAAAATCTTGACGCCATACAAAATGTAAAAATATTATAATATAAAATAAGACAAAAATTGTTAATAAGATCGCACCAAAGACTATAATGTAATAAAATATAATTGTATAATGTTAAAAACTGTAACCTTGAATTTATAAACTAAATGAATAAAAAATAATAAAAACCCTTCAAACATAAGCCTAGCATAGGAAGGGAACCCACCCATAGTATTAAAGAGGATGTATAAAAGAAAGAAATGGTATGAAGAACGAAAGTGCGAGAAGCACAAATGCGAGAACTAGCATGAAAGAGTCAAAAATTTAGAGCACACAAAGTCTCTAATTACGTTAGAGGAACCTAGCCTAAAAAAAAAAAAAAAAAAAAAAAAAAAAAAAAAAAAAAAAAAAAAAAAAAAAAAAAAAAAAAAAAAAAACCTAACCTAACCTAACCTAACCTAACCTAACCTAACCTAACCTAACCTAACCGCACGTAACCTAACCGCACGTAACCTAACCGCACGTAACCTAACCGCACGTAACCTAACCGCACGTAACCTAACCGCACGTAACCTAACCGCACGTAACCTAACCGCACGTAACCTAACCGCACGTAACCTAACCGCACGTAACCTAACCGCACGTAACCTAACCGCACGTAAACTAACCGCACGTAACCTAACCGCACGTAACCTAACCGCACGTAACCTAACCGCACGTAACCTAACCGCACGTAACCTAACCGCACGTAACCTAACCGCACGTAACCTAACCGCACGTAACCTAACCGCACGTAACCTAACCGCACGTAACCTAACCGCACGTAACCTAACCGCACGTAACCTAACCGCACGTAACCTAACCGCACGTAACCTAACCGCACGTAACCTAACCGCACGTAACCTAACCGCACGTAACCTAACCGCACGTAACCTAACCGCACGTAACCTAACCGCACGTAACCTAACCGCACGTAACCTAACCGCACGTAACCTAACCGCACGTAACCTAACCGCACGTAACCTAACCGCACGTAACCTAACCGCACGTAACCTAACCGCACGTAACCTAACCGCACGTAACCTAACCGCACGTAACCTAACCGCACGTAACCTAACCGCACGTAACCTAACCGCACGTAACCTAACCGCACGTAACCTAACCGCACGTAACCTAACCGCACGTAACCTAACCGCACGTAACCTAACCGCACGTAACCTAACCGCACGTAACCTAACCGCACGTAACCTAACCGCACGTAACCTAACCGCACGTAACCTAACCGCACGTAACCTAACCGCACGTAACCTAACCGCACGTAACCTAACCGCACGTAACCTAACCGCACGTAACCTAACCGCACGTAACCTAACCGCACGTAACCTAACCGCACGTAACCTAACCGCACGTAACCTAACCGCACGTAACCTAACCGCACGTAACCTAACCGCACGTAACCTAACCGCACGTAACCTAACCGCACGTAACCTAACCGCACGTAACCTAACCGCACGTAACCTAACCGCACGTAACCTAACCGCACGTAACCTAACCGCACGTAACCTAAACCGCACGTAACCTAACCGCACGTAACCTAACCGCACGTAACCTAACCGCACGTAACCTAACCGCACGTAACCTAACCGCACGTACCCTCACCGCACGTAACCTAACCGCACGTAACCTAACCGCACGTACCCAACCGCACGTAACCTAACCGCACGTAACCTAACCGCACGTAACCTAACCGCACGTAACCTAACCGCACGT
>NW_027189016.1:20000-21328 GCF_902806685.2 Maniola hyperantus | reverse complement strand
TGTTAGGTTAGGTTAGGTTAGGTTAGGTTAGGTTAGGTTAGGTTAGGTTAGGTTAGGTTAGGTTAGGTTAGGTTAGGTTAGGTAGGTTAGGTTAGGTTAGGTTAGGTTAGGTTAGGTTAGGTTAGGTTAGGTTAGGTTAGGTTAGGTTAGGTTAGGTTAGGTTAGGTTAGGTTAGGTTAGGTTAGGTTAGGTTAGGTTAGGTTAGGTTAGGTTAGGTTAGGTTAGGTTAGGTTAGGTTAGGTTAGGTTAGGTTAGGTTAGGTTAGGTTAGGTTAGGTTAGGTTAGGTTAGGTTAGGTTAGGTTAGGTTAGGTTAGGTTAGGTTAGGTTAGGTTAGGTTAGGTTAGGTTAGGTTAGGTTAGGTTAGGTTAGGTTAGGTTAGGTTAGGTTAGGTTAGGTTAGGTTAGGTTAGGTTAGGTTAGGTTAGGTTAGGTTAGGTTAGGTTAGGTTAGGTTAGGTTAGGTTAGGTTAGGTTAGGTTAGGTTAGGTTAGGTTAGGTTAGGTTAGGTTAGGTTAGGTTAGGTTAGGTTAGGTTAGGTTAGGTTAGGTTAGGTTAGGTTAGGTTAGGTTAGGTTAGGTTAGGTTAGGTTAGGTTAGGTTAGGTTAGGTTAGGTTAGGTTAGGTTAGGTTAGGTTAGGTTAGGTTAGGTTAGGTTAGGTTAGGTTAGGTTAGGTTAGGTTAGGTTAGGTTAGGTTAGGTTAGGTTAGGTTAGGTTAGGTTAGGTTAGGTTAGGTTAGGTTAGGTTAGGTTAGGTTAGGTTAGGTTAGGTTAGGTTAGGTTAGGTTAGGTTAGGTTAGGTTAGGTTAGGTTAGGTTAGGTTAGGTTAGGTTAGGTTAGGTTAGGTTAGGTTAGGTTAGGTTAGGTTAGGTTAGGTTAGGTTAGGTTAGGTTAGGTTAGGTTAGGTTAGGTTAGGTTAGGTTAGGTTAGGTTAGGTTAGGTTAGGTTAGGTTAGGTTAGGTTAGGTTAGGTTAGGTTAGGTTAGGTTAGGTTAGGTTAGGTTAGGTTAGGTTAGGTTAGGTTAGGTTAGGTTAGGTTAGGTTAGGTTAGGTTAGGTTAGGTTAGGTTAGGTTAGGTTAGGTTAGGTTAGGTTAGGTTAGGTTAGGTTAGGTTAGGTTAGGTTAGGTTAGGTTAGGTTAGGTTAGGTTAGGTTAGGTTAGGTTAGGTTAGGTTAGGTTAGGTTAGGTTAGGTTAGGTTAGGTTAGGTTAGGTTAGGTTAGGTTAGGTTAGGTTAGGTTAGGTTAGGTTAGGTTAGGTTAGGTTAGGTTAGGTTAGGTTAGGTTAGGTTAGGTTAGGTTAGGTTAGGTTAGGTTAGGTTAGGTTAGGTTAGGTT
>NW_027189016.1:10000-15000 GCF_902806685.2 Maniola hyperantus | reverse complement strand
CGAACGCTTGACAGTGTACGTCGCGTTCGCTGATTTCGTCTAGTAGGGGGTCTAAAAGTGTATTCCAAAATGTTGGACCACTTATAGACCCTTGTACGCAGCCCTTCGTTGTTGAGGTACAGAACTCTTCGTCCGCATACCTCACTCTTACCCTCCTGTCTTTAAGGTAGCTGTCGACTATCCTGCACAAGTTGAGGGGGCATTTCTTTTCGGCTAATCTGCATTTTATTGCCGGCCACCATGCGCTATCGAAAGCCCCCTCAATGTCTAAAGACACCACGATATTTACCTTTTTTGCACGAACGTTCTCTCGGATGTGCTGGACGAGGTCATAGAGAGCGTCTTCTGTTGAACGTTGGGGGACAAAGCCGTACTGTCTCGTGTTTAGTCTGGGTAGCAGGTGCCAACGAATCCTTTTTATCATAATCTTCTCTAATATCTTACCGAAGACCGATAGTAGTCCTATGGGCCTGTATGACTTAGGCTTTGTATAATCATCTTTGCCTGGCTTCCGCAGGACTACTATCGTTGCTTCTTTCCACAATATCGGAAAATATGTCAAGGCGAAGCACCTGCTCACCAGACCAAAGAACACTTGTGCGTTCGCTCTGATAGCGGCCAAGCATATATCAGCTGTAAACCCGTCTGCTCCCGGCGCTTTTTTCGGGTTGAAGCTTTCTGCCGCGTGTATTAGCTCGTCCATTGTGAGCGGTGGGTCTTGGACGCTCTCCTGGCTACTGTCCACTTCCAGTTCAGCTTTCCGTCTCGTTTCTCTGTGAACTTGGTTGTCGTCAGCTTCTAAGTCCTGCGGGAAGAACGTTTTGGTCAGAAGCTGGACCGAGTCCTTTGGATCCAGGACCACTCCGTTGTCTATTAGGGGATGGTCTTCATATTTCTTAGTCGTCCTTCTTATTACCCTATATATCCCGTCCCAGACACTTTCGCGGCTCTGGGTCCCACAGAACTCTTTCCAGCTTGCAGTTTGGGCCTTCATCGCCTCCAGTTCATATTTCTCTTTTAGTTGCAGGTACTTGTCGACGACGTATTGCCTTCTTCGTGGTGCTGCGCAGGATATTCTTCGCTTCCTAGTCATAACCTCTCTCTTCAGAGCTTCGAGTTCTTCGGTCCACCATGGTAGTTTAAACTTGGGTTTTCGTGCGACTGGAGGGATCGATTCACAACAAGCCTTCTCGACACAGTTGGCGTATGTCGTTATCGCTTGTTCGAGTCCAACTGGTGTTTCGATGTTTTCTATTTCTATTTGATTTAGTTGCTTTCTAGCCAATTCTTCTTGCAAGACCTTTTGAAATTTTTCCCATTCGGCTTTCCGCGTGTTATACCTCCGCGTCGTCTTCGGAGGTCTTGCACCAGTTGGTTTCGTTAGCCGCAACGTGAATGTGATCGCGTTATGATCAGAGCTTGTGATGCCCTGGTCGACCCTCCAGTCGCTAATCTTTCCGAGCAAATCATGGCTGCATGTTGTGATGTCTACTATGCTCTTGTAGATAACCCCGTTTCTGATGGTGAAGAAGGTCGGGTCAGTTCCCTCGTTCAGTATGTGCATTTCCATCTCCTCGATAGTGCCCATTAACGCTTCACCCCTGTGGTCCTCAGTATTGCTACCCCACCATGTGCTCCAAGCATTAGCGTCACCTCCAATGATGAAGTGTTTCGTCTTGAGCTTTTCTTTAATGCTTTTCACTTGAGTTAGATAGGGTTCTATGGGCAAGCTGTCTTCGAAGTACACGGAGATGATTCCGAGTTCCCAGTTATTCGATTTGAGGATCGCGACGGCTATATTCTCTGTGGTGGCTGTAGGGCATTCGATGATCTGCATGTCGTTGTTAAATATCACAATTGCAGCCTTAACGGGTTTTGTCCGATTCTGCGTTTGCTGAACTACCCTAAAGCCACCACTTTGTGCAATTTCTCCTTTCGCACCCACATAGGGTTCCTGAACGAGGGCCAGACTAATCCCACCCTTTTGTGCCTCCAGGAACATTTCTTTTAGGGCCAGCTGCTTTCTTTGGAGGTTAGCCTGGATGAATTTATACCCTTCACTTGTTTCGCCCGAGGAGCCTTTAGCAGTATGCCACTCTCGCTCTTGCCAGTGCATCCCACTTTTTCCGGATCGGACAGCTCTCGTCAGAACTATTGTGATCTGTCCGATCTAGTCGGCTGCTCTGGCAGTTGCAACACGTGGGTCGATCTCCAGCCTTCCACGCCGGGCACTCATTACGCAGGTGCGGACCCGCGCAGTGGCTGCAGGTGTCTGCGGACGCCTCGCAGGTCCTACGACCGTGCCCGTAGCCCAGACACCTGGAGCAAGTAACCAGTGGGGACTGATCTTTAGCCACCACCCGCTGCAGATCTATGTGGACCTTTCCCACGGCTGTGACACGCTGCCATACTTGCGGTGACACCTGCAAAACCACATGGTTCTCGAGCGGATTCCTGGCCCTTCTTCGATACCTCACGCTTGCCCTATATTCGCCGTCCGGTATCGTCCCCAGCACGTTCCCATTTTGCAGCTTTAGGGCACCCAATATGTCTTCATCGGTATTAATGCTAAGGACGTTTAGCAGAATGACAAGCGGATCCCTATTTTCCACCTCCTTAGTCAGGAGTGTTGGGCTGCCAGTCTTCAATTTCTCTACTACTCTGGCGAGCTCTTCTCGTGACTGGCAGCCCAGTACTACCTTTTGATCTCTGGCTTTTCTCAACCTGTCCACTCGCACGCCGGATGTCTTTGCGTTCACGGCAGTTCTTATTTTGTCGATTATGTCTTCGCTTTTGTCGTGAGCGTCGACCGAAGACACGACCATCGAGTGGAAAGCTTGAGGTGGCTGGGAGGTGGCCCCAGCGGGCTTGGCGGTCGCCGCCATCGCCGCGTACGTAATACCGTCAGTGACTGTGTTCATCTTTTCTATATTACTATCAATTTTTTGTACGTGGTCCCTGACGACCCCGATGTCGGCCCTGGCGGCGACCACCAATTCTCGCTGCTGCTGTAGCTCCTCCATGACCTCCCTCGCAAAGTCTGCCGCTGTTGCTGTAACGGTCTGGGAGACGGGAGGCGGTGTCCCTCCGTTGAGCCGCAACACGATCGTGTAGAGGCTCGAGAGGCACTCGATGACCGTCTCCTTTATTGTTGACTTTATGTTCCCAGACTGCTCCAGTTGAAGTTTGGCCTCCTGGAAGAGCCGGTTCGCAGTGGTCGCCAGCTCTCCGAGGGGGCCCTCCGCGGCCGACTTCACCAGGAAGGGCATTTCGGTTGACGGGGGCTTAATTGCGGGTTTCTTTCTAGACTCTGGGTCCATGTGCTTTACAGAGGTGCTCCCTGTATTGGGGGGTTTGCTTGTTGCACTCGATAGTGTTGGCGCCATTGGAGAGAGATTTATTTTAGTCTTAACCTTATTTGAAGAAGTTGGAGGTGTAAGGGGCCTCCAACTGTCAATAGCCTTAAATAACCTTAACCTAACCTTATGGTCAATCACTAAGTGGTGTATAGGGCCAGAACTAAACTAGTAGGCAGTGTATAGCTGCCAAGGTCTGATTTACTTAAAACTAATGTAAACAATTTTGAAAGAGTTGGAGGTGTAAGGAGCCTCCAACTGTCAATAACCTTAGCTTAACCTTTACAGTCAATCACTAAGTGGTGTATAAGGCCTGTGATGAGAATTAAACTATTAAGCAGTGTATAGCTGCCAAAGTCTATATTCCTTAAATTAATTTAAATTTTTTATTTTCTAGTATGGGCAGTGTAAAGTCTGCCCAGTCGAGTATACTTAACTAATTAAAGATAGATTCACTGTCTAGCTTGAGCAGTGTAAAATCTGCTCAGTCAGGAAAAACCACTTAAATAATTTAATAAGAATCAAATTTAATGTCAATTTCTTGTGATTCCTAAGTCGGTGTATTAGTGTAGAGAGCTGTGAGTAGATAAAATGGGCCCTCTGTACTGCCAGACACGAGACTGCAAAATCAGAATTTCGAATTTCCCAGTCCCAAATTCCGCGGCTCTCACGTCGGTACTGCTGGTTACCACCTCAGTAACTAGGATAGGGTGGGTGGGGGGGCCTTTTTTCCGCGTTTTCCGCGCGAAAATTGTCGGAAAAGCGGTCAGGCGCACGGTCCTCACGCGCGGGCACCGTCCGAGTCGGAAAAGACCGGAAAACTACGAAAATTTGGGGTATAAATTTTGCCGAAAAATTTTGTAAGTGAAAATTTTTTGAAAATTTTAATTTTGGATTTTCTTTCGCAGGACGCTGGGGCCGGTGGAAAGCAACGCCCTGAGAGATTTTCACGTGAAAATTCGAAGAACCGGGACAACGACGCAGGATTTATGCAGTTTCTTTAAGCAAATCTATGAATTTTGTATGAGAAATTCCACTTAGCTATATCAGCTCGGTACAGATGTCTATGCTGTGATCGGCGCACGATTTTCCGCGTTTTCCGCGCGAAAATTGTCGGAAAAGCGGTCAGGCGCACGGTCCTCACGCGCGGGCACCGTCCGAGTCGGAAAAGGCCGGAAAACTACGAAAATTTGGGGTATAAATTTTGCCGAAAAATTTTGTAAGTGAAAATTTTTTGAAAATTTTAATTTTGGATTTTCTTTCGCAGGACGCTGGGGCCGGTGGAAAGCAACGCCCTGAGAGATTTTCACGTGAAAATTCGAAGAAC
Source organism: Maniola hyperantus (assembly GCF_902806685.2). NCBI lineage: Eukaryota > Metazoa > Arthropoda > Insecta > Lepidoptera > Nymphalidae > Maniola > Maniola hyperantus. The sequence goes on along the minus strand of NW_027189016.1, from coordinate 10,317 downwards.
CGGGACAACGACGCAGGATTTATGCAGTTTCTTTAAGCAAATCTATGAATTTTGTATGAGAAATTCCACTTAGCTATATCAGCTCGGTACAGATGTCTATGCTGTGATCGGCGCACGATTTTCCGCGTTTTCCGCGCGAAAATTGTCGGAAAAGCGGTCAGGCGCACGGTCCTCACGCGCGGGCACCGTCCGAGTCGGAAAAGACCGGAAAACTACGAAAATTTGGGGTATAAATTTTGCCGAAAAATTTTGTAAGTGAAAATTTTTTGAAAATTTTAATTTTGGATTTTCTTTCGCAGGACGCTGGGGCCGGTGGA